>NC_071334.1:60437436-60737436 GCF_027744825.2 Synchiropus splendidus | reverse complement strand
ACAATATCAAGTTTAAAAGGTTTATATCTGGGTGTCCGCAGGGAAACCTCGGCAGAGAGTGAGAACAGGATGTGCTGGACGTCATCCAAGTGGAAATCAGAATGCTTTGCAGAGATCGTAAGTGCTGTGAGGAGGTGGACATTTCCATTTATTTGATTTTTCTGAAGAATCGTTGCATCAAACGTAAGATGGAAAAACTTGTGGGGCCAATTGCTGCTGCACACGGCCATCACAGGCTGCAACTTCGGAGAGATTCATTTTTTTCCATAGTGCCGACCAATTTTCAGTAACTCCATCGCACAACAACCTGAAGTGCTGCCTTGTGACAGCTGAATTATTTCACCCAGCCAGTAGAACAAATACCAGGATTTTCTTCACTGTCTCTGCTAAATCACTAGAGAAGATTTGAATATTCAGAATCCATCTATTCCATGCACGTCACAGTTGCTTGTAGGGGGAAGGTCGATAGAGTCCATTTGTCAAACCTTGACATCTTGTACATCACAGCGCACGACAGACAACAACGTTTGATCTGCTGTTTCAGGGATGATTTCTGCATTAAAGTAATAAACTCTCAGTGTATTTGGTGAGTCTCGATTGTACATCGAGCTCATTCACGCTTCACCATACCTGACGGCGCTAATCTGTTAGCGCTTGTGAGATCAGACAGTGGTCTGTTGGCAGGAGTCGAGGATGCTCCAGGAACTTGCCAACTGGCAAAGTTCATGTGCATTTAGGTTGTTATTTTGGGCCTCGGCAATGTCAGCATGCGTGTAACTGATGAAATAGACCGTCCACGCATTGACTGTGTGGGTTAGACGCAGGTTGATGAAAGCACACTACCGTGTTGCAGAGCCACTGTTTGGTAGTGTCTGGCTCCTCGGGTTACACATTGGTGACGTTGTGAAACGTTTGTGTTACTCCTCTGCCCAACAGCAGTGACATTATTATTATTATTATTATTGTTGTTGTTGTTGTTGTTGTTGTTATATATTAATAGTGTAATGGAACACTGGAAGACAATATGAGTGTCCTACCACTAAAGTTTAAAGCTCTGCTCTCCTTGGAGTTCTCCCTCTATCAAAGAGGAAATGCAGTGTCGATCTAAGCTTTTTTTTTTCTTTTTTTTTCTGTCAAATCACTTCAACGGGTTTCAGGTTCCATCTGACTTAAAATGATGGTTTGGCTATTCAGTCATTCACATTATAATGAGTGATTGTGATTCATGCCCAGAGACATCTCTGGGCCTCGACATTGAACATTGAGCAGATTTTCCACCTTTGACCGGTTCCAAAAAAGGGGCCGTACAAGGGGAGGCCAATTTCAAAAGCGATTGAAATGAGTGTGAGTTGACGTTGTGACGTTGATCCCCATAAAGTCATGTAAAATATACATTATTGAAATCATTTGCATAGATATCAATAATTGGACAGTTAAAGATTTCAGGTCAGTACACATCCACGTAGTTCCTGGCTCATTGAAAAGGTCTTTGAAAGAATCATTTGTGTTTGGGCCAGATGACTGTGGTGCACTCGGGCGACTGATCACAAGGGTCGAGGATATCAGTGCATCAGTGCCGAAGGCCATGAACCTGGGCGATGTGTCACTGAAGCGTTTCTGAAGAAGCTCCAGGCAGTTCATCTAGTTCCACAAGCACTTTTTTGAGCCCTTCATCTTGGCTCGGGCAAAGCCTGCAAAAACTGTCTTTCAAACGGATTGTCAGTCTCAGAGTTTAGCGTACTATTCACACATGCTACTCAGTCTAATAATAATTGTAATAACAATAATAGAATGCAGTAATACTGGAATAAGTCCAATGCTGGGGTACGCATAAAAACAGCCACTGATGCCATGTCAGTTTAAGACAATTTTGTGAAATTGTTGTTTGCACTGTCGTGAAACTTAATGCGGAATGTTGCTCAAATAACATAAAAATAAAAAATGAAACGTAACTTTTTGTGTAATGTCCTAAGTTCATTGAATTAGTATGGGTGAGTACTCAACTGCAAGTGCTTATCCACTGCTTGTTTTGGACAAAAAAGGCATCTGTGCATCCCTAAACAATATTAATAATAATGTCAACAATAATGGCTACCACCAGGATTTAGCTACACAACAAACTGTCACTTTCGAAAGCCTTCAAACAGCAATTATTTCCTGTGCACTTCAGCACTGAATCAGCCTTCCATGCACTCAGCTTTCAATTGAAGCACATTTTTCTCTTTCCGTGGCATATCTAGGCGCCGCGGGCAGCACATCATGTAAAAGAAAGAAAGCCGCGGCATACGGGGTTAAGCCATGGGTCAGAATCCACTGGATAAAACGTTGGCCTTTGATAAAGTATAGTGGAAATGATGTAACTTAAATAAATCTCATTTCATTTCCGCTCACACATTCTGCTTCAGCTCAAAATATTCCTTCGTAACTATTAAATCTCATCACTTTCGATCCATGAAATAATATAAATAAATATAATACAATATAAATAATAAAAATACATGTTTTTCACACCTAAAGCTTTGTCGATAGATACACACCAGCGTTTGAGTTTGTCAGGCAAAGGGCTCAGGGTCGTGGGGCTTGGAGAGGTAACACAGTTGAGAGTTAACATGGCAAGCAGACGGCATCTAAATGTTTGATTGGAGCAATGAGCTATAATAAATATTTCAAAAGAGGCCAAAGGCACTTTTTCTATGAGATGAGAGAAACACCATATGAGATGAATAAAGCCAAATGCAGGAGCAGAAAAATCCTAGTCAAAAAAAAGAGAAAATGAAACTCCTCGATGGTGCAGGCTTGTCAAATATTTCACATGGTTCGACTTTAAATAGTCTGCAGTTGCCAATAGGACGTCCATTATTGACACGTCACCCGCACCACCCACACACTTCAACAAATTGAGCTACTGACCAAGCAGCTGCATTTTGCTGTGTAGGAAGTGGAAACTGTATTTAACTACTTGCCTTTGGTCCAAGCGTGTTTCTCGATGTAGGAGTGCAAGGTCATGCTGTCAAATTCCAACGCATCAGGAGTTTTAGTGGGATCTGAGATGCACACAGTGGCACACAGTCTCTCCATCTGGGAAAAAATAAAACTTTAGAACTGACAGGAAAAGCACATTTCTTCACTTTCAGATAGCAGGATGGAGTTGAGGAGCGCTTCGGGAACACTCAGGACAACAATCAGTGTCTGAACAAGGAGGAGCCAAACTGCCCCAGAGAGGGCAGCAGTGGGTGCAGGTTGCGTTCAGCTTCACCTCAGTCTACTGCTTGAAACGGCTCACACCTGATGGATTAAACTGTGGGTCCTATATTAGTGGAATTTGATACCAGTCCAATAAGTTTTTTTTTTGTTGCTGGGATGAGAAAACTTTTTTTAATTCTTGCTTTTTGAATGTTACTTTCCAGTTATGTCTGGCAATCTGTCCATGAGTCAGCATGTCGTTTCAAAGATGATCAGATCCGGTGACTGAAAATGCAGAATTTGTGTGGATGAAAGGTGTATGCAACTCAAAACTTGTGCAGATACGACCATCTTCTTCTCTGTGTTGGCAGGGCATGATGGCAAAGTTCACCACCGAGAGGGTGAGACGAGCGGACAATAGTTAAAAGCAGTGTTTCTGACTGAGAAACGTAACATGTTCAAGACTTTGACTTTACATCTGAAGTCATTTTCTGGCTGTCAACAAGAGGATCTGTCCAGGAATGATGAAAACCAGGTGACCACACGCACATGATAGAGTAAGTGTACCTTCCACAGGAGCTGCGTGAGGTCCAGTAGTGCCAGAAGCGACATGGAGGGGATGCTAGTTTTGTAGGTGTTCACTTTAGCATCAGGTCCACCTATGTGCTGCACTGCCTTCCCAGTGTTGAACTGCGGATACGTCTTTAAATTCAGCTCCTCTATCAGCTCCAAGATGTGAGTCTGGGAGCTGGAAAAAAAAAAGCTGTCTCGGTCATCATCGCCAAGACTCTTTACGTCAGATTTAAAAAATATTTTTTATTAATTAATAATGGGTTGACGGGTTCATGAAACACTGTCTTCATTTTCAGGTGGTGCTCTTGGTTTAAAAATGATCTTTCATTAAAATACAGTGGTCACTCGGTTTTTGAACGTTACGGAATTCAAACAAATTGGAGTTCAAACTTTTTTTGCTTTGGATTTCGAACGAAAATTCAGAACTCGCCACCGAAAAAAGCTGGAAAAAATATAACGTGCACGGACCGATCAGCTGACCCATGACGCGCTTTGTTATTGTGTATAACGCAGCCTCTGTATGCAGACGTGTCCCGTTAGTTACATTTACTGACTGTTTTTTCTTCATATTGAGGTGTAAAACCTTTCCTGTCTCCACACTGGACCGTGGTAGAGTGTCACAGGGGAGCTGCTCGCTCTCCACACCTCCTGTTGTGGCTGGAGCGCACACTCCAGGGTTTGATGTCCTGTTGTGGGCTGGAGCTGGGACAGGGATGAGGCGAGTCTGGGACAGAGCGTGACTTGGTTTATGACTTTGTCACAGCCAAACTGCACAGAAGCGCACATTCAGAGCTGGACACGCACCGGGCACCTCTTCACTTCTGGAGAGACCTCACTCACTCGGCAACCCCTCCCACATGCAGCGGCCACACACATAGAGGAACAGCGCACCTGCAGCAGACACTCTACATTCACTCCTACAAAAGCCTATTTTAAGGCTTGGAACGCATTAGTTCTTTTTCCATTCATTGTAATGGGAAAAATCCATTCAGATTTCAAACAAATCGCCTCTCGAACGGCTGTCTGGAACAGATTGTGGTCGAGAACTGAGGCACCACTGTAGTTGCATAAGATTGCACAGTCGACAGTGCCATCTAGTGGCCAGTGAAAATGTGGGCATTGTTTCATGAAACCTCATCAACCCATCACAATCACTCACACTTGAATTTCAGTTTTTGCTGGTTTTGTTTTTCTTTCAACTCACTGCTTACAGAGATTGAAAGCCCTTTTCCTGAGGGCACGTTAGGTCTGTAACTTCCTGTGTATTCATCTACATATATTCATCCTCCAGTCAAGGTCATCCATACGCCTGGGTTTAATCGATCAGGGGGCCACGTGTCAACAGAGCCAGTGGATGCCGTCAATCGTCCGTCGCTCAGAGACTAATGAATGTACCTGCACGTATCATTTATTACAGAAGTCCAACATTTTATTCAGTCAGTGTTTCTGTTCCTTTTAATCTCTTTCCCTCTTCAACCAGAGTGCTGTATAATATGATGCCAGCACTTGCCAACCCCCTTTTAAATCAATCCCTTAAAGTGCACTCCGTTTGCTGCTTTTTTGGGGCAGACCTTCCTAACAGCACGAGCACTTTGTTTGTGTGATGAATATATTCTTAAAAACACAAAAAGTCCAGCCCCTGTCTCGGCGAGGTGCCGCTAAGCGATGCATTCATCATCTTTATTACATTTTCTTTTCATTGTCAGTGGGGATTCCAGCCAATTACAGCTCACATCTGCCAGGACTGTGATGTTTCAACAACCGCTGCGACTTTGTTACAATTATCATCCATCTGATGCTCAGCAATCCAAAATATTCTGACAGTATAAATCCCAATGATGTCTCTGAATGTCCTCTATTGCTAAGTGAATGTGAAAGTGATTCTACAAAACAGAGTACGGAGGTTTTCTGCCAACACTGTACGGTGTTCAGTAATGGTCGAGCACCTCAGATGACCCCAGACCAATGGGGGTTCCTGGTCCCGCCCAACCCTAGCCCGAGATTTAGACCAAACTGAATTCAAAATTGAAAGTAGAATTTTTGTTTCTTTGCAAAACAAAAACTGACTGCATTTATTTATCCATTCATTTATCGTTTCTGGGTCCCACCCCATCAGTCGCACACATAAAAGTCTAGCAGTGTGGATGAGCGTTTACCTTCCGACCCACTGTGCTCCAAAGTCCCACCGATCAGAACCACTGGCTGCTGGTATATCCATTGACAATGTGCGACCTCCAACACGATCTGCAGCACAAACATGTTGTTGAATAAAATTGTACAATTCCTTTTGCACCTTCTTTTGGATCTTGTGCCAAATACAACCAGAAAAGTTGTTGTACATGGCTCGCAAGAGCTTTAAAGTTCTTCTGAAATGTGATACTCTGAGACTTCTGGTCTGGAGACTCATGGATTGGCATATGCCTGGCTCACCGGTTAGAATTCAATGCTGCAGAGTCCACCCCACCGCAAGTCTTGTGAATGACCATGGCAGCAGATTCCCGATCAGCAGCCTCATTGGACAAAGAAATTGCCGACATGTGCCAGTGAGCCAAGCGCTGCGACGAAGGCGCTTGACACTCGACACAAGCCAAAAACACAGTCAGTCTGTCTGTGTGCTCATGAAGAAGGAGGTGACCTACAGACAGAAGCCTGGATTCAGCAAAATGTGGCCTGCAAATCCAGCAAGAGGGCCACCTTCACAGCCCGGAGTGAGTCAGTCTAGAGCTGACAAAAGGCTCGGGTGAAGGTGACCGATGTCTTCTTGACTCCAAAAAAAGGCAATCAGGGCTGAACAAAAGGCAAAACACTCACCGACCCACTTGGCGGAAGCCACGACTGGCAAAAGAGCAACCTTATGACATCCTATCTAACAGGACCTAACAGAACACAACGGTGGACAGAATCTACCTGCAAAAAAAGAGGTTGCTCCTGGCCGAAAAAAGCCAATTCCGGAAGACCAGGAGCTGAGTCAGGGTTTAGAGCTGAGTCAGGGTTTCACATGCCACTCACAGGAGTAAAAAAAGTTCCACTGCGCTTCGTTTGGTGTTGGAAAAGTTCTACAAGCAGCCAGCCGCTTGTCAAGTGGAAACTTGCTCAGGCAAAAGAAACAGTGCCGACTATGGGGTCACAGACAGCACACAGGTACGGATGCATCACAGCCATCAGCCAACAGAGATCTTAACAATGAGATGTGCTCAACCATTGGTCTCGAACTGAGAAGTTGAAGTGAGCTAGTTCTATATGGGGAGGCCAGACTTCCTGCTGGGTGGCGAGGGCATTGATCTTGCTCCTCGCCAAGGCAGTGCCTGGGGTGTAATACCCATAGAGGGCAGCACACACATCATGTAGAACTCTGGAGAACAAACTCGCAATCGACTCAATGTATACATACATTCTGACCGACTATTACCAGAAATCATCTCTAAGCGTCAGCCAGCTCCTATAGATCACTGCAAATAGCAGGCTGCTCTATTTGCCGTTCGTTCCATCGTGTACGTCTCGGTGTCACTCAGCATCTTAAGTGTTTCAATTACTCCATATTGCCTGTTGGCGGGTGCAACCAGCTGTGATCCGCCAGAAACTCTCGGCGGGGAATACACACGGTCGAGCAGCGCGGTGAGCGCTTAATGGAGTATGAGCTGTCCTTATACGCAGACGATTTTCTTCTGTACGTCTCGTCGTGCCAAACCCAGGCTTTTCAGGCTTATTTTCAGGGTGTGGGTTTAATGTCAGCAAGAGTGAATGTTTTCCAGTTAAATTAATGTCAGTTTATGCTAATTCAGGATTCAAATATTTAGCCATTAAAATCTCTTCTTATTTCCAATTGAACACCTTGGCTAAAAAAATAAAATTTGATATTGACAGATGAAATGAAAATGCTTTCCAAATTGTTTTTTTTGTTCCAATCTTACCACTATTCTCTCTGAAAAGTTACTTTAAATCCATGGATCAGAAGATTTCCTTTTCTTCTGAGTAATCCTCTGGATGAATATATGACCTTTAGATTTTTAGGTTTTGGTGGCGGTTTGGCTCTCACAAATGTTCAGTTATATTACTGGGCAGCTAACACTCATAATATCTTATTTCAGGTCAAGTTGCCTGATCTGCCATGGTGTGGCCTGGTGGCTCAGTCACGCAGTTCATGCTCTCTTCGTTCTCTGCTTCATCCATAGAATAGAATATAACCTAAGCTAGTTCCACAAATGACCAAGGTGTGAGTTCTACACTTTTTTATGACGCTTCCACATCAGCTCCTTTGTTGAGAAACTACAGTTCTCTGGACGAGCAGATGGCACCTTCTCCATGTAGCATGATAAAGGTATTAAAACATTCAGACAGTTATTTAAAGATGGTTTATACCAAACGTGTTTGAATTGTCCAGTAAATATTTACTCCTTTCTTCATCTCTTTCGATACTTTCAAAAAAGAAGTTAAACAATATTTCCAACATTCCCTCGCTTACCACATGGACAAATATGGGAAGCATTTTTCACATACAAAAAACATTTCAGAGTTGATAGGAAACATATTTTTACTGAGAGTAAAGAGGTCACGAGATCAAGAGGTCATGTATAGAGATGACTGGTGGGTAGCAGGCATGAATAAAATGCACTCCAGTTCTACATGTGTTCGGTTATCACCTATATCATTTTTGACTTATATAAGTTTTGTTCAGGGTGCATTATTCAAAAACCCAACACGCCCAAATCTATTCTAATCTCTTCAACAACTGCAACAGATGCCACGCCTCTCTATCTAACAGGTATTTTCCCTTCTAATTTCACATGTTCCCCTCTTCTATATCTAGCTGCTGAATTACAAAACTCATTCAAAGTGCACCAAGAAAAGGTGAAAACCAGGGGACTGATACTGTATCTTGCATTCTGGACAGTTCATGCAATGAACATGAATTTCACTCAGCCACCTTTGGAGCTGTGCACAGGATAAGGCATGATAGATAAAGATAAGGAACAATGAAAGTGCCACGCACTGTATCACGGCTTGCCGTGTCGAAACTCATGTGTTATAGAAATGATTTTTCCACATGTCAGTTGGTTGATACATGATAAATAACATTCTCTTTTGCCATTCTCAAAATTCTGGTGCTGTAATATGTATATAAATTTTATTTTTTATTTTTTATTTTTTATAAATGTATTGACTGGCCACCTGGATTGACATACATCTATACATCATATTAATACAGTGTTTCCAAACAAATAAATAAACAAATGAAACAGACCCACCAGCATTATTTACACTGACCATGGCAATAAATTTCTGATTCTGATTCTGATTCTGATTCTGATTGGCGAACAAACCTTTTGCTTCCAGGATCAGTATTCCCAAACCAGGAAGCCGCTTTTTGAGTGAATGAGCAGCCGTCAGTCCAGACAGTCCTGCGCCGACGATAACCACGTCCCATTTTTCGGCATTCATGCTTTCTCGTCCGCTGAAGACAAATGGCTGTGCCAGTACAAGTGAACTGTAGTGGCTGAAACAAAGAGACTGCTCTGTGTTTGCCACGGTTGAGGCTTTTGTAACGCTTGAACTTTGGACAGTCAACGTTGCTGCTGACCTACTTGGCATTTCAGCTGCAACAAAAGCTTTCAGGCTTTCAACAACCGGTATCACTGGGCCCGGCCCATTACATTCCTGGTGTGCTTTGGGTCTGAACCAGCAGTGGGGATGTGGCATGTTCAATACTGCTCATATGGAGACGGGATGGGTGAATCCTTCACTTCACACACCATCTGCTTTTTTTTTGGCCCGTCATCGCAAGACATCATCCTTGGAACAATCGAGATTATTATTATTTTATCTTGTTATTACCATTATATATATATATATATATATATATATATATATATATATATATATATATATATATATATATATATATATATATATATATATATATATATATATATGAGAATGATCTTTTGAACCCTTCCATGCAGCATCCACTACAGTTGGCAGCTTTTCAAAAGGTGATGTGTCAAACCTGTGCATCAGCCACTTCAGTGGACACCAGTGGAATACTGCTGTACACGCGGGCTGTGTATTGGCAGGTGTCTTGTGCTATGATGCGTATTCCTGACACCGGAGTGGTGATACGGTGCATTGTGATATACTGCGATACTGTTAGTTCAGCATTATACTGTAAGATTTGTTCATGAGAGCAAATCTTACAGTATAATGTTATGTGCATGAAAACAAGTTAGGCAGTCAGTACAGACAAACTTTTTATTAAATTTCACAGCTCCCTTAGTCAACAACATAAGTTGAGTGTACAGAAAGATAATGTTATTTCATCACAAATCAGTATCTATGGATTAAATATCGATAAAGATGACTGGAAATACCAAGACAATATCATACCAATATGTTTTGCAATATTTCAGAAAAAAAGAATGTGGATGGAATATCGCGGAATCAAGTGTCATGATCATCATTTGAGCAGCTGTTTTTTCTTTTGTGTGCAGAAAAAATATGTTTTTAAAAAAAATGTTTTCAAAAGTCAAAAGCAAGATTGCTGACAGAGGAGATGACATGCAACACAGAAGAGGAATATGTTTTTGTGCCAATTGTTCACTTACTTATCTATTTTTCTATTTATTTAGCTAGTTAGTTATTTCGGGAGGGGTTTGTTTGTTTATTTTTTCAAGAGATTAAGATTAGTTAAGAATGCTGTTTTGTTGTTTGTTTGTTTGTTTGTTTGTTTGTTTGTTTACATTTAAATGTTTTATTTCTTTGAGACATCTTTCTTATTTCTTATTTTGTATCCCTATATATTCTAGCGGTTAACAATATAAAACATAAAATTGCATTATTGTGATATAATCAGTAGACAATACTTCATACCTGTATTATCGAGTGAAAGCAACTTCAGCCAATACTAAAAGACATGCATTCCCCACTGTGCAACACACAGAGGATATCGAACCTAAATTCTGTTCTCCATAAAAAGAAATTAAATAAAACTTTAATCTAAATATTTCAGATCAACATGAGAGACTCGATTGTTCAAGAAAAAAACAGATTTAACACCTTAAATGAAGCCATTTGATGTTCTGGTCCATATTGATCTCAATATTCTGCTCATCTGACATGAAAATTTGATCACTACTTGGTGCACAAGCGTGGTATGATCTCTGTCTAACTCACTCTCAGCCTTATGTTGAGGACTCCACAACATCCTGACTTATTTTGACCATGAACTTTTCTTGGATAATAGTGGTATTCCGTACCATATTTCCATTTCAGATGTGGAGCTCTGTTGCCTGTTGCGATGTCAGTCAGGAGTGGTGCTGCTTGCTCAATAGCCACAGTGCTTATCAACTGTGTTGTTCACATGTCGCAGGAGGCAGGATTGCGGTGTGATTTTGATCCACCGGCCTCTGGTCTCCACAATCACATGATGAAAGTGTAGCCCTTGCTGTGCGTGCCACTTTGAAACGACAGTGACCTGCTGGGCTTGATAGTGAATCACTGTGCGTGTCAGAAATCGACGTCTGACATGCTGTGTGCAACTTCATCACCTGCAGAATATGGGAGCCGTGTTCTGCTGGCCTAACAGGATTCTGGCTTCACCAAGTCCAACCACGTACCTGCAGACTTCAGAGTGACTGGAGTTAACACCACTGTCGTGAACATCAACAACACATTTAGAAAACACTGAATTTAACGAATGATTGTTGGATTACCTTAAAATAGGTGATTAGATTTGCAGCCATACTCACAGTTTTCTCAAATCACATTATATGCTTTTGTCAGAATTATATTTTGTATAAACAATACATTTAATTTGGAGAAAAATCGATTCTGTAAACCAAAAAAAAAACCTCGATTTAAAAGACACTTTTTGACATTGACATTGAAAAAAAAAAAAATATATATATATATATATATATTTTTTTTTTTTTTTTTTTCTTTTTTTTTTTTTTTTTTCATTGAGTCTGAAAAGAATAGTTTCTGGTCACTAGAGCCTTCCTGGGTTCGCTTTGTTCTCACCATTCAAACAGTTGAAGCGAGGTCCTACTTGAGTCAAGGGGAGGTGGAGAACGAAGGAAGCGGACATCCAGTGCCTGCACATCATTACATCAACCTATAGTTCATTACACTGTAATTAACCAATGTAATGGTTTCAGTTTGTTTTAGAGTCGTGGTTAAGATGAGCAGTTTGTTTTGGATGGTTAGGTTCATGGGGAGAGGCTGGGGAAAGGGTTATGGCAATGAGGGGTCCTCACAAACATCGAGAAACAAAGATGTTTGTGTTAGCAAGCAAACGTGTTGGAGTGGAAGATTGGTCATTTGAAATGAACCATGAATGTTTGTATTGCACTGTACCAGCCACTACATGACTGTATTGAAAGGCCCCATCCACCTGTGACCAGTCATGAGAAGCAAGAGGTTTACATTTGTTATGAGGACCACATATTCCACAAAATAAAACAGTATGCCAATAAAGCTAAAATAAAAGTGATCTTTGATCAACAAACTTTCCTGGCAGATATCTTATTCTTCCCCAGGTACATCAGGAGCCTCACCTGTTTCACATTCTCTTCAGGGACTTGCAGAAAGGAGCATAAACAGACATCCAACAAAACATAGTCATCCGTTACTGTGACTCTCTATACAAAGGCTTTTAGCAGACCAGAGTCTATAGCTGCCAAATTCACAAGATAAACACACATCATCTTCACAATGGCGATAGAATAAATTTGCCGTTTTCCATGTGTTGGCAAAGTACATAAAGAAATGTCAGAACACATTGTCCCTAACTGTATGTCCCTTGTTAGTGATTTATTTCCCCCCCCCATCACCACGCTTGTCCAAGGAGGAGGAGCCTTTGTCAGAAATGTGAAACAAACCATAAATGTTTGTGCTGTACCAACAACCCCGGAACACACAAACAAAAGCATCACACCATGGAAATAGAGATGTATTGCACTTATTCACGTAAATGACGGATGCATTCTGCAAGACTTGGAAATGATTTTCACCATTCCATTGGGTGTTGGAAGTAGGAGTTAAATGTCCATAGGTGAGAGATGTATTATGACATCATTATTATTAATAATTATTATATTATAATGTTGACATGATCATGTTTACTTTACTTTGCTATTTTATACCACATTAGTCTCTAAATAGTATTTTTATCTCGCCTGAACACACGTGAAGCCCTGCAGCATCAAACTCGAAGGTAGGCTTGGACCCCCCAAAAAATAGAATACAATATGATTCATATTGTCATTGAAAAGTCCAGCTGCATTTGTGGTGATTTTCGAGGTTTTTGCATTGTTGAATCCGCTGCAAAAGCTATTTCCGTGTGGGAGCCATTAATCCCAGTCACTCGGCTGCTGCCTTGTTGGCTTGGACAACTTCTGCAGAAATGGGGAGAGGACATGTCGCTGAACAGCCTGAGATATTTTTGCAGGTTTCTATTCAGGAGCCAGGAATAAACAAGTGGCGTGCTCCAATGTTGTGTACTTGGTTTGTGGAATTAAGACGGTGCCAGGAACAGTAATCCCAATCAGATGCAAATGAAGGTGACACGTTTCACTCAGCGATTCCTGGCACCACCCGTTGTAGGAGGACTTGGTTTCAATGGCCGGGACTGGATTTAGTTCCAGATTGAAATGATGTATTGACAGTTGTGCAGGAGGAGCGTGGCCTCACTTCAGTACCTACCGGATACCAGTTGAGAAACAGCCAGATCTATGCGTGATGAATACAGCCATTTTTTTATAAGGTGAAAAAACAGGCCTGAGCAAAAGAGCTGGTCCATGTTGGAGCCCATCTGTCTGCCTGGTGATTTCTGACCTGCAATATTGATGATGTTGACATGTTCTCTCCACTGGTGAAGGCTACGTTTTTATAACACTGAAGAGATGCGGAGCACGCCTTTGAGAGAACTGCATTGTCAAGCCATCTGTGCGGGAAGCTCTGCTGTGGAATGGCTCGGACAATTAGGAGATGAATGCATTAAATATATGGTCTGTTTTACTGTGTGGTATCTGGGCTTCCATTAATAAACTCATGTTGACGCGCAGCTGTGTGCGCTTCAGATGAAGTGCACTCCGGAGATTCAGCTACTGCGGAATGCAGAGCCGTTCTGAATCATCTTTGAGCATGACACCAAACACCAACAGTCATCTGACCTCAATTGCTACTGTCTGCAAGTGGGAATCAGAAGTTCAAGGTTAAATGTTTTATAGGATAAGTGATAGAGCTTAGCAAAGAGGCAGTGGCTGTGGTTAGGTGAAGCATGGAGCGGCGCTTCTTTCTTTCTATGTGCAGTTCAGTCACTATGCCACATACTGTGAGGGGTGTAATTCAGCGACGAGAGCTTCTGAAGGTCTTACTCATGAGATCCTTGGTTGAGAGACAAGTGAGGTGGAAAAGAGAGAGAGAGAATGCTGTGGGCTGGTGGTGGAGTCAGGACTGCAGACTGTTAATCGTGGGAGAGAGCTTCAAACTCTCCCTATTAGAGGTCCTATTAGAGGTCCTTGCTATTATGCGTTAAGTTATGTGTTAATGAGTGTGTATTTGTGTGTTCTCAGATAGGGCTCCATTGTTTTCCACAACTTTGTGTCTGCATTTGGACATAAAACAAGTCCGCCTTCAACATAAAGTATTTTCATCTACATGTCACATGGGTTGTGAACTGAGTGACCGTGCTGAATGACATCTCAGTTTCTGCTCTCATTGCGTCTGAAAAGAACAGTTTCTGATCACAAGAGGCTACCTGGGTTCTCTTTGTTCTCACCATTCAAACAGTTGAAGGGAGGTCCTACTTGAGTCAAGGGGAGGTGGAGAACGAAGGAGGCAGACATCCAGTGCCTGAGGATCTGATGCTTAAAATTTGTCGCAGACCATTTGCTCACTGCTTGTCAGGGGAAGACTATAGAATTAAGGTGATGGTGAAGGTGAATGCATATAAAAAATATTTGTTCTTAATTCAAGTATATATATAATTTTTTTATTTTGTTAAATCTTGATCCTGTAACTTGTCAGCTGTTCAACCATCCATATTATATGATCTAAGCAGAAGTGGAGGCTGAATGACAATGGGAATAGCACTTTCTGAAAAACAGGAAAAACAGGTGGAGCAAAACACGCTGCTCGGCGTCATGGTGATGCAGGGGAAGAAACAGGCGGAGCCCAGGTGAGAGCTGCAGCCTCTGAGCTAACGTTGGTGATGAACCTTGACAAGTATCCTCTGGAATCAGGTAAGAGCGTTCTGTTTCTCTCGCCTTTGATGTTCTATTCACCACACAGTTTGAGCTCTGACTCATTTTGTGATGTTAGTGAGCAGAACAGTGATGACGATGAGTTGGCAAATGGAGTCAAGGCCGTTCTGGACGTCTGTCCTCTTACTGTCCGCTGTCCTGAGCTCAGGTAAGATCATGTGGCGGAAGAGCCTCAGTATAGCAAAGAAACTGCTCCTTCGTTGCTGTAAGTGTTTGAGAAATTGTGGGGATGCTTTCAAAACTTCTTCTCCATGAGACCTGCACGTCTGTGTTTTCATCACAGAGCTCCAGCACCCTGTGGAATGGTCTCAGTGGTCAGTTGCCATGGTGCTTGCTGTTGAACCAGTCACAGTTTCAGAACCATTATCTAGGTTAGAACTGCAAAGAGCATTCTGGAAATGGCAGTTTAAAATCATTTTCACAAATCATCTGCCCTCACACTCACTGTTGTCATATAGTCATGGACATCTCGGTGACACGGAGACAGACTGGCCACTCATCTCATTCATGCTCCAATATCAGTGTCAGCAGATGATTTGGTTTCCCTTGATTCCATTGTTGTAACTCAGGGGTGACCGAACTGTTCCAGAACGGACCACAATAGGTACAGGTTTTTATTCCAACCAGTCAAGGACACACGGTTTAGCCAGTCGGTTGGAACACGCAGCACCAGACTGACTATCATCTGATTCTAGTCTTCAGGCACCTGGTTGGTGAAGCTGTGTGTGCACTAGTTGGGTTGGAACAAAAACCCGCACCCACTGCGGCCCCTGAGGAGTTTGGACACACCTACTCTAACTGGTACTAACACAAAGCACTGGGGTGAAAATCAGCTCCTGTATGTCAGAGACCATGGTTCTCCATTTACAAAGGGGCAGAATGTCTGGTTGCTCAAGAGGTGGAGGAGTTTGAGAGCATCTTGAGGTCTTGCTCAGCAGTGAGGGAGAGATGGGTAAGATCAGCTGACCGATACATAGTTTTTCAGAGATACAGGCGAAGAAAGAGGCAAAGCTCTGTCCATCTATGTTGCTGCTTTCACTCAAGTGTGGAGCATCCAGGAGAGACTCAGTGTAGGTCAGTGTAACACCTCAGTCTTCGACTCATCCCCTCCGTTTCTTGCTTTCTTGTCAATATAAAAGGAGCATATATGCCTGTGTTTATGTCCCCAGCTCCATTGATGAAAAGTTTTAGGGGACGGATGTAGAGATTCAATTCTATTACTGTCTAACCGTAACTGAATCAGCAGCTTGTTAGAATCCAAAAATGTTTTTTTTTCCAACATCTGCAGGATAAAGATTGGGCACACCAAAGCATCCACTCCAGACAGCTTGTTTTAACTAACACACTCTTGCAGCCAGTTTTGGCAGGAAAAGAATCGGGCTGTACTTTTCTGGAACAATGTCACTCGCCCTTGAGGCCACATTCAAAGTACCAAATACGACGGTGCTCTAAAAGCTGTTGAAGATAACATCATGTTGTGTCCAAACATGATTGGTTTTTCTGCAGAATGGAGAGGCAGCCAAGGATTGCTGGTGACCTCGGGAGGTCCCCAGACCATTCGCATGGCCAAGGGGGAGAGCGTGGTGCTGGGTTGCTCTTATGAAGTCGCTCCTTTTGACACTGGCAAACTGGACATTGAGTGGTCAATGCTCAGCCCTGACACAACACAGAAAGATACGATGGTAAGTGGCTGAACTGTTTTGCTGTAACTTGTTAAAAACCCTGCCGTGTACTCAACAAGGTACTGCTTTTAGTAGGTGATGTGGCTCTGCCGGCTCCATCATGACATTGTTTTCTGAAATGAAAACACAATTTTGACACATTTTGTCCAAAGCTCAGCGGCTCACGGTGCCTCTCTCGAGAAGTGAAGCAACCTGGCCAATTTAATAGACCCAGTTAGAACCAGAACCAGAGACTGGAAACCATCCAAGAACCGCCGTCAACGTGTTGCACAGGTGTTAAAGACAAAAGACAAATGGTTCTTTAGTCATTTCCGGTTGTGGTTTGTTTTGGTCATCGACATCACGTAAGGATGTTTGATGCTGAGATGCCACTTTCACACGCCCGTCTTTAAAACAAGATATAATTTCTTTATTATTATTATTATTATTGTTGTTATTAATAAATAATATTTTTCTTTGTTTGTTTCTGGTCAGATGGTGCAAAAAGAGAAATTCTAAAACACTATTTCACATGTGGTCAATGTATCAAAACTTTTCATCCTGTCAGATGTCGCCAGGAAATGATTTTTTTTTCTTTCTTTATTCAATATCTGGATATCACACCTGGTGGGTTATTACATTAATATTACATTAAGATGCTTTTCTGCATGACTTCCATTAATCTGACAGTTGGTGCTTGTCCACCTCAACAAACACAAACACTCACAGCGATGCTGAGCGATTGACATCAGCTAGTCCATAATCTACAATTCAAAAGTGAGAAAAATGTTATTTTGCGAGTCGCATGTAAGTTAAATGTTAAATGTAATGGAAGTTAGAGCTAAAACACGCTGACCGCTCAGGGTTGTGTGGACCTGCCCTCACAAAGCTGGGTGTGGGAGGCTCGTGCTGCTGCTTCTCCACATGGTGCGGTGAGAAGAGATTTGAGCCTCAGAAACAATGGCAGTGGCAGTTAGAAGTGGCTGTTGCATGTTCGCCGAGTGCTACCATGGTTCTGGCCCGACGGGTTGTCAGTTGTGAAACGCTGCTAAAACCCTCTTTGACTGAGTCTCCGCCTAGCTAATGCTGAAAATGTTGCCTTTGTATTATTGGACGGGTGTTTGAAAGGCATCCAAATCTCTGAGTGCAAGTGCTGTTTCTATCCAGCCGTTGATAGTAAGTTGCCATTCAGTATCGTGGTTGAAGCACTTACCTCGAGCATTTGTTGTTGAGCATCCATCGTGGTGAATCCCTCTGTATCCATCAAGTGTTTCAGACAGTCTGGTGAATCACATGCTTCTCCTCATGGTTAAAAACGGTGTGTAACTACATTTTTTTTAGATGAAACCATGGCAAGGGCTGACAGACTTCTGCAGAACTTTATTCATCACAAAGCCGTAATTGTTTTTTCCTCCTCCGACAGCTGATATCTCACAGCAGTGGATCCACGTACGATCACGCCGGTGGCAAAGGATTCCGCTTTCTGGCGGCAGATCCTTCACATGGCGACGCGTCGCTCTCCATCACAGGGCTGTCCTTCGCCCACAGTGGAACATATCAGTGTAAAGTGAAGAAGTCACCCGGAGTGGACATGCGGAAGATCTCGCTGGTCGTAATGGGTAAGGCTCAGTGGAGTCTGATCATTAACCATGGATCATGTTCTTAAAAACCCTTTCCACACACATCAGTCCAGGCGAGATTTGAATAGCATCCTTCAGAGAGCCAACTGCCACACACAGAAAATGAGTAGGTCTTACAGGATAAAGTCGAATCTCCCAGGAAGGAGAGCTAGAGAATAAATGTCTGAGGAAAAGTCAAGAGCCATAAAACTTCCACGCTGACTTTGTCAGCACGCGCTGACCTCAGCGAGGTAACCATGTGAACTGTGCTGCTACAGCAGCCTGGTTAAGCACGTGTTCAAGGTCAAAGCCACACGTTTTCTATTCGACGGTGAAGAGCTTGTCATATACATGGTGTCATCACTTCAAGTGGGCCAAACATTCTTCGCTCTCTTCGCAGCAAAACCTTCCGTGCCAAAGTGCTGGGTGGAGGGAAGCGAGATGGTGGGCGAGCCTGTGGCCCTTCATTGTGACTCGGCAGGGGGCGCCACTCCACTCAGCTACTCCTGGAGCAGGCAACCCTCCATCCCTCCTGCAGCCACACAGAGTAAGTGTGACCTCTGCTGAAGCCGAGTGGCTACTGCACGGGAGTGTGCGTAGGTGGGCTGGTTTGTCCTACTCTGTGGGGACCAGTTCTTGACAAAACACTATCTTTATGAGAACCGTATGACTCTGTGGGGACATTTGGCTGGACCCCACAAGATTAAGTCTCAATTTGAGGATGAAGATTTAAGTTAGCGCCAGTGTGCTGGTTAATGTGAGCCATGTGTTTTGGATGGTTAGGTTTAGGGTGAGAGGCTGGGGAAAGGGTCATGGTAATGAGAAACCTCACAATGTCCCCACAAGGATAGCAATATGAACATTTTGTGTGTGTGTTGCTATCAAACTATTTTCATCCACTATTTTATTATGAACTCAAATGCAACAAGCAGGTACAGTAGGTTGCTGTAGTAGTAGGTTGTAGACATTGCGTACTATAAAGTGTGAGTTATCCATTATTGTGTACAATGGATTGTCAGTGATTTACTAAGAAAACAGGCAATTCAAATCAGGCTTTAAATGCTGGAGTTAAAGTGTTTCAGTCGAGAGAGTTTTTGCCCCAAAAACAACGTGAAAAGGGACTGAGAATAAATAGGTGGAGCTAGAAAGGCACTGGGACAGCGCATGCCCCCAGCAAGCCTCTCATTTCCACCCACACTGACTTTTTTTTAAACCCAATATTATTGTTGCATTATTTTTAGCTATGAAATGTATTTAAAAAAAAAAAGGAAGGCAGTCCACATCTCACCACCACTGGCCGAGACTGTGTCGCTGCTGTAAATTTCCTGTCACCGTATTTCGAAACAAACAGAGAACAAAACAAAGGAGTCACTGAGAAATTACAGAAGAAAGGGAGGAAGGACAAACTGATGGTGAGGGTTCAATGTCATTATAGCATCCATCTGATGGTCTGAGAGTCAGACTGGTTGTGAATGAAACAAATGTGATACCTGCAGGAAGTGACCCCTTCTGCCCCCATCCACCTGAAGTCTCACGCCAAAGTTTTAGATGGTAGCTTTATGCGTGAGAAATCTCCATTCTTCATTCCATTTTGTCACCACAGACAAATGAAAGCTGCTTCATTTCCGTGATTCATGATGGAATATTGAAGTTTGTATTATCGTGCTGAGTTGAACACCAGCCCAGGAACACTTTGATGTTAACTGCATTGGACAACAGCATGGCTGCAGGGCTACAGGGCACTCTTTCTGAGGCGGGCCAGGTTTATGGACCCTCCTTCACATGCCACGAGAACTGTTTCTGGCAGCTTTCGTGTCAGTTTGTGTCGTTGTTATCTTCTCATCACTGCGTGCACGGGCCTTCATTACGGACACCATCAGAGACTGACACTCCAGTGCTGTGCGCTCGTGTCACACCAACACAACAATGAAGTACGATAAAAGCACCACTCTGAATTGAGGAGCGTCTGTTCCCTTCGATGTGATTTCTCCTTCTCACAGCAATTACTTCTGCTGCGTATACGCGAGAACATGGCACCTATGACGGAAATATGCTCAGGAAAGGTACATATTGAAACCACCAAATAGATCTCACCGAGTCTATTCATGGTGGATGCATGGATGAGTACATACGTGTCGTATGTTCACTCCAGGAAACATAGTTACAGCAGCGGTGAAAGGACATATACCTGGGTAAATCATCTCGCCAATTCTGAGTCAAAGAAACCCATAAACACGCTCGTGTGCAGTCTGTTTTGATGCTTGCTGGGAGTGGGCCATGCTTTCATGTCTGGATTTGTTCCCCCTCAGGTCCTGAAAGTGGGGTGCTGGAAATCAGCAACCACTCGCTGAGCTTCGCAGGACTTTACGTTTGTGAGGTGAACAACGCTGTCGGGGCCGAGCGCTGCAGCATCAACCTGAGAGCAGACAAACGTAAGCCAGTTACACAGCACGCACGCTGTCATCCATGATCCACTCGAGCTGTCAGGGCAGCTAGAGATTTGATGGTGTCCTCTCTTTCATGTGGTGCCAATCTCTTTTGCTCCACTTGCTCAGCATGTTCACATGTCTTCCGGTGACATGTGAAGGAAGCGCTGGATCCACCAGATGAATCAGATTGTTGAGACTGTTGGATTTTATATGATGTAGTTTTGATTTAGCTTCAACAGTGTTGTTTAATTCAGGGGTGTCCGAACCGGTCCTCAAAGGGCCGCAGTGGGTGCAGGTATAATGTGAAGAGGACAAGCTTCACCTGTCAGGCTTTGGAGGAGTATAACTATCTGATAGTCCGTCTTGTTATCAGCTGACTCCTCATGGGTTGAACTGTCTGTCTCTGATCAGTGGAGGAGGTTTGGACACCCCTGGTTTCATTCACCCATTCATTGTTGATAGAGCAGCGTTCAGTGGTTTATTCTTGATAAAAAAAAATAAAACAAAACGCTGGAAGATGTCACTAACAAACCTGTCACATAACATTGCAGCAGCTAATGCAGCAGGACTCATCGTGGGCACAGTGGTGGGCTCCATTCTCCTCTCCTTCGTCCTTCTGCTCTTCATCGCTCTTGTGTACTGGAGGCTGAGAACCGTGCGGCACAGCGAGAAAGAGTTCTCCAACGAAATCAGGTACCAGCTTAGCTTCGTGACAGAGATGGTGAAAATCAATTATGAACAACAAACGGCAAGGTGGACTCTTGGAAGGTAGTTCATCCAGAACAGAACTTTTTGTTTGCACACATCGGGAGCAAGGAGAAGCAGACTCTCAGCAGCAGTCTAGACAGTGACACTTTCTTTGCAAGTGATGCAAAGAAAAGAAAAAAGAAGCAGCCAAGTGTCTATTTTTCAGCTCATAAGTATTGACATTATTATGTCTAATAATACATTTACACTCCCACTAAATACAACAATGACTGGATGTGTGCAGGAGGTTTTGTTCTAGCAAGTCGTAGCCCCTCACTCTCACCCACATTGTCATTTTGACATGATGTTTTACGGGACCATCGTGAGGTGTATTTCTCCTCTTCTAATAGAGTGGCGGCACATCAAAATAAAATGCTAGATGTTTGCGATTTTTTGCGAAGTTAGGACAACTAAACAACCTAGCAAAATAGCTGCCTCACTCAAAATGCTCCATTAAACTGCAAAGCATTGCAAACATGGAAGCTGAACTGTGACAGTCAATCGCTTCCGGTTTAGACTGACTACTAACGTTAATCGCTGGAACCATTTAAGATGATAAAGCAGCGAAAACAAACCTGTTGTTGATAAAAAATAAATAAATAAAAATGACTCCCACGCCCGAGCCCTGAGGACTCCTCAGCGAGTGTGTCTGCCGCGTAAAACCACAAATTCAACTGGCTTTACCAGAGAGCCACGGGGTTTGTTCTTGCTCCTCGTCGGTAATAACACACTTCTTCATCTTTCAAGACAATGTTGAACAGCAGTGAAAAAGTCTCTCTGTGAAGTCTGCGGGTTGCTTGTAGTGGCTCTGTTGAGAGCAAGTGGCCCGTCTCATTCTTTCCGGGTCACATGAACCGGTCAAGCGTCTTGATTTCATGTACCTGTGGAATTAATGCCACTACAAACTTGCTTCATATATACGACACAGTACTTTGTGGCAAGGAAAAAAAAAATCATCGTGTTTCTCACAACATATTTTAATCGAAGTAGAAAAAAGGTTTGCACTAATATGAAAAATAGTATTGAAAAGTATTACTCATGAATTACCCAATAATTATTTTTGAAAATACACATTTCTGTCCTGCAGAAATACATTAACAGCAGTAAACTCAGTGTACTTCATCTCGTGGCTCTAAACTACAATAAAACTTCAACATCGCTCAACAGCTAGCTATTGTGTTAATGATGACAGGACCCTGATCAATAACTAGTGATCAGCAAGAGAAATGAAAAGCTTTTTGGAGTGTGTAGCTGAGGATCCACCATTCTCATCCATCATTGATGAGCCCACTTGTAATTGCAGACATGGACGGTAACTGCACACTTGAAAATGAAAGCAGAGCAACCCAGAAGCGCATGTTGACTCCCCTACTTGCCATTTCAGTAAAAGAAATTGTCAAATCAAATCTGAGGTAAATTGGGAGATGTGATTCAGAAGCAGTTGCTGCCGGCCCACGTTTTTTTTCTATTTATGTGAACAGCAGACGTTGATATGTGAGCAGTGTCGGCGTGGGAGGACAGCAGAGACTCGACACTCGTCTTTCACACTGCTTCACTTCCCCTAATGTGAAAAGACAAATAGAAGTCAGAAGACAAAGACACACTCATTTGTTAGCATACAAAATTGAGAAGTTTAGTTTCCTGCTTGTCACAACAGAACTGAGGACACTTGCATTACACCCACCTCCACTGGCCAAAAAAAAAGTAAAATAAAATAATAATAATAATAATCATAATAATAAAAAGTGCAGTGTGACATAACTCAAATTGTGTCTTGTAGGAGCGTATTAATAGAGACAGTAGAGCACCAGACCTGAAAAGTTAGTTCAAGATCACCAACAGTGCCATCATCAGAGGCATCAGAGGCAGAGGCCAATACACACACTCGCACAAGAAATGCTTTCAGAATATCGCCGTGACTTGTCATCTTGCCAGTGTGTTGTACTGTACATGTCCTTGTGAGTGACACTTCATAGCACCCTCCCACTTTAGTCCAACCTGTCAAGTTTCAACCTGTATGAACAATAGAAAGCACCAAAGTTCTGTGGATCCAGAACGACACTGGTTCCAGAACCGTGTTGGTGTAAAAGGCGACTTGGAGACACAGCGAGGACCTCAGTCTTCCAGCTGAACTTCCAGTCAAAGAGAGGAGCCAGGAGAGGAGACCCGGACATCTAGTGAGGATCATCTCCCTGAGTGAAGCATTACAAGTCCAATATGGAGGAGGCACCAGGGCCGACTCTCCTTTGATAACAGCCTCTGCATCCCACCCAGAAGGGCTGGAGGAGGCCTCTGCTGAGCTCTTTCATTCACGCTTCATGCAAGCAGAAACTGACGAATGATTTAATCATTGGTGTCTAAAAAGTGGGGTGGATAAGCTTGGAAAATGGGTCTAGTTCACTTCCCCAAACAACTCCAATTCACAACTTTTTCTCACAGCTAAGAGCTATGAGACCAAGAGAGCAGAGAGGAACAAACACGTCTGCAAGGTTTTATTTTGGGCTGATCGGGGCATGAAAGGGATTCTAAGTTATATGGTTAAAAAATGCTTTGGGATGCTTTCTAGGAGGCCTCTGCAAAATGTGAGAAGCAGCGACGCAGCATGGAAAACCTGTCATAATGAAGTGACTGGCATTTGATTCGGGTCCGGCATGATGCCTTCAAATTGGCTCTGTACTTGTCAATTAAATCCAAGCAACTATAAACGCTCCAGGAAAAGAAGGGGAGGAGGTGAATTTTCAACCGAATTTGATATGGCTGACATGGAAGCTTTTAAGAAACTTTTAAGTGGTCTCACTTCTGAGATTGACAGAAAGCAGTGTGGTGAAAGTACGGCTCATAAAGGTGAATGACGAGACGGGGAAAGAAAAAATAAAGTGTCTGGTTCCACCGTTCACACTCCAAGTTTGTCCTCACTGGCCTCCCAGGCACTTGGCAACCATGTCAAGGAGATGGATGCAAAACATCCTCACTCCTACGGTGTAAACTACTGATGTCAGGGATTGAACTTTGGTGCCCCATGCTGATGTCAAAAGCAACCTTTTGTTGACACATTAATTGGCAGTAAGATGGGGGTTGAGTTTAGGTCAGCCATGGGATGGCGCTCCTTCCATTTGACACGTAACAACATGTGAATTGATGTTTAAAGCCCCGTGCGTTTCATTCACGGTGACTTCTTGACAGCACCATCAGTATGGAGGAGAGCCATGTAAGGGGTTATAACTCACAGCTGACGTCCACTGTGACGGTGAGTCAGAGTTTCTGAACTCTGAAAACATTATTCACTCCATTGAAAACATGCTACACTGAATGCTGACTTTGCCATCAGTACAGGACACAAAAGTCCACCTTCCCAACATCAATATAAGAGTATACAGGCCACGGTACTGTGGATGAGATGGAGTGCGCTCCACAGTTTGTCGACCACTTTCATACTTCTGTAGACAAGTAAAGCTGTAGTGAAAAAAACACTTCATCATTATCTTTGATCAATTGATGCAGTTGGTCCTAGGGGCGATGTCCATAGTGCGTCATCACATCCGACAACTCACATTCACCGGAATCTTTCCAGTGAGCTCTTAATGCACGGACGAAAAGAGGCTGAAGCTTCCACAGTGAACGTCTGCAGCTCCAGATATAGCTGGCGACCGAGACCCTTTGATTCGTCTCCTGTTTCTGAACGCTGCCTCCCTCTGAGGCCATCCCTGCCCGGCAATTAAGGAGAAACTTTTGACATTTCTGAGAGGAAACACATGCTAATGATTGCAGCTGTCCATCACTGCGGCTTCCCGTTCCCTCTTTTGTGAACAAATTCTGAAAACAAAGAGCTCAAAGACCCTCAATCCTAGCTTTTATCCCTCGTCCTGGTTCCGGTTAAGGTAACCCTGCATCGCTGAGACATGAATGGTAGCGAGACAGCAGGTAGAGACGGCCGAACAAAAGAGAATGCTGTATCTTAGCAACACACACCTAGACAGGACACGCAGCTTCTAATTTTCACTTTCACCGGAAACATTTTGATAACACTCATTATAATTCCCTCCACCAGCCAGTCTCCCACTGGAGATGGTAATGCCAATATTCAGGACTTGTACATCCCAGTCAGGGGAATTCGAAGCTCAGAAGTTGCAGTGATGTGTCGGGATTTCTGTGTTTGCTGGTGGAAGTGAGCAACAGGTGTCTTTTGGATTTCACATAGAGATGCACAGAACATATGTCTCATCTGATAGTCATCAAACTTCATCAATATGTGAGGCTAAAAGACAGAAAATGATGAAAACTGTGTTAAACAAAAGCAACCATGGACAAAAAAGCAACTGCACTTTCAGGTAGAGGAGATCAAATGAGGCTGCTTGAAGTCAAAGCTGGAGTCAACCACGTGCTGCTGGAATACAGGGCACTTGAAAGGCACAAACCTTTACTTTATTGTTGTAACTGTCTTCTTCAGAGAGGACAGCTGAGATCACTCATGTTTTTTTCAATGAACTACACAGATCCAACAGTTAAACCGAGTAAAAACAGAGAAGTCCAAAAACCTCCATGAGTATATCAAGTGTCCTTTTCCCTGTTACACAGAGAAGATGTCCCGCCTCCGGAGAGCCGACCAGTGAGCCGACACACAAGCCGGAGCAGCGTCCGACAGCCGTCTGTGATATACTGTCCAGTGGGTGACAAACAGAGAGGACACATGGAGATCCGGTCCATCAGGAGCAACGGTTACATAGCGGTCACTTCTACACCAGTGCCTGACGTGAGCACCAACTGCCACGCAGTGTAAAAGACTGATTCAAATGAAATGTGAGAGAGGGTCAACTCGAATGAAAGGATTAGTATATTTATGACTTTCCTGCTGTGATGTATGAGTAGTGGAGGAGCAGCTGGTGACCTGTGGTGCTTGAGAAGTTCAGGCATCCAGATTAACAGACAGAGATCAAGGCAGGAGACGGGTGTGAGAAGATTGCAACAAGAGCGAAAGAGAAACTTTACAGGACTGTAGTGAGACCAGCCACCATGTGTGGTGTAGAGACAGACGGTCAGACTCAAAGGCAAGAAGCAGAGTTTGGAGTGTCACAGTTGACGATGCTCAGGTTTTCATTGGGAGTGATTTCGAAGGACGCAAGCAGATCAGAGTGACAGCTCACATAGGTGTTTGAGACAAAGTAAGATAGGACAGAGGCAGGGAGAGGACAAGGATCATGTTAGATAAAAAGAAGAAGAGGAAGACACCCACTGAGATTATGGATGCCCTAACTGAAGACATGCAGGTGTGACTGGGAAGGATGATCGAGACACGTGAAGGTGGAGGTCACCAACTTGCTAAGGCGACTTCTAAGGGGAAAAAAGACAGGAAGACGATTGGACATCCATTTCAAGACTGACTCATGTTTCTGCCTGCTAATGAATTCTGGTTTGTTTCAGCGACATGGTGTTTTTTTTTCTTGTCAGACTGGAGTGAAAGCAGTCAGGTGACGAACTTTTCATCATTCATTTAGGCTTGTTTGTTCTCATGAAGTGGAATTCCTCGATGGAAGCAATAAAGCCACACTCCTACCACTCCAATCCAAAGCGGAATATTTATTTCATGATAGATGGTAATCTGGAAATACTCAACCATTAAAATACCTAGACGATGAAGCGCATGGTGTTGTTTTGTTGTTGTTGTTTTAAATGACTGAGGATGGACTGACAGGAGTTGAAATATCAAGCACCGCATGCAATGGGTTTCTGACCACTATAGCAACTGCAACTACACCCAGCGCCCCCCAATACACGAA
Source organism: Synchiropus splendidus (assembly GCF_027744825.2). NCBI lineage: Eukaryota > Metazoa > Chordata > Actinopteri > Syngnathiformes > Callionymidae > Synchiropus > Synchiropus splendidus. The sequence continues at coordinate 60,710,192 of NC_071334.1, read as the reverse complement.
CAATGTATGTCTCCTACAAACCTTTGGACACTGGTTACAAAAAAAAGAAAAAAAAAACAGTTTGATCCGTAAGGACTCCAAGTTGACACTTGTATCCAAGGATGACACTTCAAATTTAATTTAATATTCCTTAGAATGACACATCTTTGACAGATGGGGAAATTTGTTTTACAAGCCGGAAGATGGAGACAATGTATACATCAGTTACCATTCCACTTCTTGACTACAGACCTTGGTAAACCCGTCAGACGTGACATTTATGGATGAATAGATTTTTATGCGAGAGCTCCAGATATGACCAAATTACAGATGAATCAGAAGGGTTTTTTTTTTTTTATGTCACTAAATTTCATTTCATTAGTCATAATTCACTGATGGATAAGCAACATATTTAAGACTGTAGGAATGTAAACAGTGAGCACAACATTTGTGGCAACAACCTACACTGAGCCTAAAGATGATTTCCTGTTAGTTAAATGGTTCATTGTTGAGGGAGGAAGCTTTTAGAATTGAAATTCACCCACCACCTGAAGATTTATCAAAATAAGGCAAAGTACAAAACAAACCAGTTCACATGACTCGATTTGGCAAAAGACAGTTGCTCCAGTTAGCAATGATGTGCATACTGTAAGACGGAGGAGAGCACAGAGACCATGAAGAGAAGAGGGTGTTGAGTGGGATGCGCTCTGCTGAGCGCACCTGCAGGGGGAAGCACTGGCAAAGTGTGCACGGTAGTTTTGGGGTTGTAAATTGTCCTTAAAGGTTCATCCAGTGTCCATTAGCGATGCGTGAGAAACTGCTGAGAGCTTGAGGGAAGTGATGAAGCGCCTCTCCCCCAGCGCGTCGATGAAGCACTGTCCTTGACAATATTTCAGGGGTGGCTACGTTGTTTACAAGCTGATGTTGAGGTTCAGTAAAAATGATGGTTCTTCAAAGGCACCTTAACTGTACATTGGTCTTGTTGTGTTTGTGTGGGTCGTACACGGACACATGCAGAAGTAAAAACCAGTCCACAAAGTCGATTTCCTCCACCGGTGTCAGCCCACAAGGCATCACCATGACAACTAAGGCAAAAAAATCTCCACATAAAAAGTGAGCATGTCTCTCTCTCTCTCCATCTTTCTCCTGACTTGCATTCCTGTCTTCACTAAAATCGTCTCCTCAGCTATACCTCATGATAATAATCTCTGTTTAATAAATTATCTCTACTGTACAATTTCTTCTCCGCCCTCAGACCGGAGCCATATGGGGGGGGGTTCAAAGTAAAGCTCTGCACAGTCACTTTCTGCAGCGTTTCATCCTCCTCTCTGTACACTCATGGATGGGAACACCAAGAAAACAAAAACAAAAGAAGATGAAGAGAGAATTTGGGTAAGAAAAACAAACAAAAAAAAGGCTCGCCATTTAATTAGATTCCGGAAAACAACAGCAAAAAAATGTTTTTCCCTGGAGTGTGGATTTTCCTGGAGAGTTTTCTCTGAAAACAGCAGACAGTAGATGTGGCCCTTTTGTTTTTGATAAGTTTTACTGCACTCCTTCTTCATCCACATACGTGGAAGGAAACCATCCGATCTGAAAAACAAAGCAGCAGCCGTCACTTTTGATTTTGGAGCTGCTGTCCGCTCAACAAACTGTCAAACAATCCAATTATAGGCGCCTAAACACCGACGCCTAATGGGCTCATCATCAGGATGAGCGGAACAAACAGCTCCCAAGGGCAACGGACGTCGAGGTAAAATAAAGTAGAATTCAGAGCTCATCTGTGCTGAGAAATGGAGGAAAGTGATGAATAGCTATGGCCGTCATGCAGCAGTGAATGGAGCAAGCAAGCTCAATGGCTTGTCACATTAATATAAAAGCAGTTAAAAAGACTTGGTAGGTTTCTCGGAAAACAGTTTACAGGAATAGAACACTGTGGCACTTTGGTGAGCTTTCAGCTGAACATGCTCACATTATGTTATAGCAGCGAGCGAGAGCATCTCTGGTCACGGCACAACAACTGTTCAAGTGCGTTTTCAGTTTGAAAGTATAGTCCGAAGGTTATCTTGAGGTACACCAAAGGCTATCTGTGTACTGCAAAGATGGGAGCTGAGTGAGAATCTGTACTCCTCAATAAATGTGGATGAGAGGTATTTACCTAGTACACTACTAGTACAATTTGTGTATACTCAATGAACACAGGTAAGTATACTTTAGTAAACTAAGAATGTTCCAATGTAGTCAGAAGAACTATAAAACTAGTAGTATATGGTCTGACGTACACTTATATACTTATACTGACTCCAGCATACTTAATCAAGTGAACTTCAAGTATACTAGTTTTTCCCAGGGGAAAATGTTTGGCCAGAAGAAGCAGCAAAATAGAAGCTCCCGTGCAGAGACAGTGTCCAGACTTCACTTTGCTTTTAATAAAATTCTGCAACAGACTATCCACAAACTTTGGAGCCACCTTCAGCAGATTGACCTTCTTTTTATGAGCAAAGCAGCACTTGGTGTGAACAGTTTCAGTTAGGTGAGGACCTACGAAGAGTCTGAGTGTACTAAAACACACACAAGCCTTAAAAACTAGTGATGAGTTCAGGAGGTTTTATGAAACAGTGTCCACATTTTCAGAGCTCAGCAGATAGCGCTGTTGATTTAAAAACAATGTGAGCATTCATTGGACCCTATGTGAAAGATTATACATCAGTGTGATGTCATGGCCTCTGAATATTATGACGCTGTTTCCTGTAACCTCATCAACGCATCAATACTAAAAAGGCAGAAAGGGAATGATCATAGCAGCATTCAAAGGTGCAACGCATCTTTTCAAACTTGTTTTGAAACAGTCAATAGCAAGTGTAATTCAGTGGCGGGCGGAACTGTGAGTGTGCGCGATGAAGAATCACAAGGCAGAGGCGAGTCATAACTTGGTGTTTTCATGACTCAATGACTGGTCAATAATCTCATTTTATCCCACTCTGAGATGCGTCACACAGTCGCATCCATTATGCGAAATTCGAGTCTCTCCAAACTTTTCACGCTGCAAACCAACAAAGACAATATCTGACAGGAACAGGCCTATCTTTGACACTTTTTTAAATGCTCAGCAGAAGGTAACATTTAGATTTTTTTATGTTTTCGACGAGGACAGGTGTTGCAAGTCGCTGAGTATCGCTCCAGTGGCAACGTGATCCAAATTTGCAGATTCTCGAACCTTTTGCAACCGTATTTTGGCCATCGCGGTAGCCATATTTGTTTACCGCCATAATCTCGCGGTGATGTCACGACACTCGCGGCATGGAAGCGCGCTGCTATTGATGGGATGTTTGACGCTGATGACAGGAGGAAACCGCAGACACAGAAGTTGGACAAAATAATGGAAACACCTTAAAGCTCAAAGAGCTTTAAGGTGTTTCCTTTATTTAGTCCACCCCAAACTTTAAACAATCGTTCACAAAACTAAGTCATTGCTTTCTACACATCCCAGCGGCAAGCGGACGAACACACAACCCTATTCGGAATGTGAGCAAACCTTTTGTTTCAAAAGCCTAGCTAAAAGCCTGACCCAACATTTTAAAGCATGGCTTTGATACCACTTCTTCCCATCCGATACTGGCACTTTGTGAGGACACGATTTGAAAAAAATTGCCGTGGCATAAGACAAGGAGACAATATTAACTCTGATCTCAGCATGACTGTATGTATGGTAATCATTCTCCAGCTGAACATCATTAGCGATGGTAATAACCTTCCTCTTTAGAATCGATTTACATTAAGCCTCATTTGCCAGTCACGCAATACAAATTAGTTGAAATATCATTGTAATACAGTCCTTTTACAGTCGCACAACATTAAAGCCCATCACACAGACAGCTTTCGGGCCAAGAAGAACTTCACCCTAGTTTAAAGAATCATATCAAGTGCGACTCAAAAGCACTTTTGGTGCTGTACTTACTCTTCCGTTGGCCTCTCCTTTCCACCACCCCTGATCTCCTCCGATTTTGCTGTAAATTTTCACAACATCTCCTTCCCGTAGTGACAGCTCCCTCATGTCCCGGGCGGCAAAGTTATAGCGAGCCACCGCCGTGCTCACCACACGTGGCGTGAACACTGCAAGAAGAGCAAGAGGATCAATCTGTGGATATCGATGGCAACAACGGCAGCGACGGCGCAGCGTGATGGCGAAAGGGAAAAGGTCACACTGGACATCATGAATATTTATTGAGGCAAAAAGTCCATGTTATTGCACGCTGACAAATGAGCAAAAGCGATGACAAGTTGTTTCATTAGGTGTGGGGAAATTGGTTTTCTTTTCTGGATATAATGAGGGAGCGTCATCGTGGGAAGAGGCGTAGCAGCAGTCCTGCTAGTGGAACGGTAATGAGGTCGAGTGCAGAGGCTGATGATGAAATTACAAGCAGAGAGGCGAAGCGATAATAGTGGGCTGAAAATGAGAGGGAAGGAAAGACATGAAGAGACAGAGAGAGAGAGCGAGCGAGAGAGAGAGAGAGTACCTGACCAAAAGGGAGCTGAGCTCGGAGAAGAGGAGAAGTTGAGGCCCTGCGGACTGAGGAAGGAGAAGTTGTAGGAGGCGCAGGTGGCTGCTGAGAGGAGGAGAGAAAAGCCAGGGAAATAATAAAGCTGGGGAGCGTTCTGAGGCGCATGCAGAGCGTTGGAAGACACAAAGCAAGCTGGTTCACTGATGCGCCCGTCTCTGTTGGGAGGCGTTGCTTGCCATCTTTAGTCGTCTACCTAGAGCCTTAGATGATTCATATAAAAGAACGTCGTGATCAAGATTAACATGGAGCTGACAGCCCAACGCCCACTTGCACAGTGATCCTAATGAGGAATGCAGTCGAACATGAGAGGAATTATGCCTTCATGGCTTTGTGTTGATGAAGATGATGATGGCGATATATGTGCGCACACAACTGCCACCGTTTCATATGGCTTATCATAAGCTCTCTCTGTCTCTCAAAATCACGCCTGTTCTCTCAGGGCCACGCTTCATCGCTTCACTCTTCTAATCCCTCTCTAGTCCGACACTCTGTTTATAGTAGCAGATGTGGGCCAGGGGGGAAAGATGGTCCGTCATCTGTATACCTGCAGCCCTTGTAAGGGCCAGTAAAACTACAACAGAAATTGGAAGACCATCAAAATAAGTCCAAAATTTCATGTTTATGTTTTGCCCACACTTCTGTTACCAAGATTTCCAACATACACAGTTTTAAGCATATAACATCATGGTATAATTACACTTCTTTTTTTGTTTCATGATGAGAGGTGGCCCTCCATTTAAAAAAAGTAATCACATCTAATAAATGTATTCATTTCAATGCGTCACACTTCAATACTTGATTCCAGAATGAGGGTTTCCACCACATGTGAAGGAGTGTAGCGCACCAAAAACCCTGAGAGAGATCAAAATTGATAGGAATCTGTCAAAAGAATGTTTATACCCAATGAATTTCAGTTATTTGCGTCAATTAATTGTTGTATTTTTCTTCCTGTAATTAATTAATTCAAAGAAAATGAACGAGTGAATGAGTAGTTGAATAGAAAAGATTTGCTTTTTCCAGTTACAGTTCTTGATTTATTTTGAAAATATTTCCTCTTTTGCAGAAAGAAAAGTAACGTGTGTCTCTATGTGAGCGATCACTCACTTACTCCCTCCCTTTAGTGAATGAACAGTAAAATAAAAATAAGATATCGTTATCTATTCATTGTAAATGAATGCATGGATATTTGATCTGAAACTGGATTTCTAGAGACAGAAAAGGCCCATTTCAAGTCTCTGCAGATTCAAGTACTAAACATTCAAAAGTGTGTACCAATATATTTCCGCTGCTTGGTTCACCTCAGCACATTAATCATTGTGTGCTGGTCCAAGTTCAACAGTCATTTGAGACATTTTATCTTCTCTCAAAATAAGATAAGAGAAATGCCAGAGAGCTTTCACAATCTGAACGCGGCTTTGAGCATCCACAGGCAGAATCTCCAAGTGGAACATGACACATACAGCCAGGAGTGTGGGTGAATTTTTATCTCCAACAACAGAATTATCCTTTCACCCAGGACATTATGTTTCTGAGGCTGGCCAGCTGGGTCTTCCAGCAGAGCGACTACACACCCCGCCAAAACAGATCCTGCTGAAGTGGAGGGCACCGCCAGGCTTCACACAGTGGGATGGCTAGAGAGGGCAGCCAGAGAGGAATCCTCTTACAGAGGAACCAAAGCTTGTTCTGTGTCCACAATAAGCCTCACTATTTTTGCATGAGCGTCCTCTTTTTATGAATCAGGTTTGTGTGGGGCCAGTGCGTGGACGCTGAAGGCTGAAAGATGTATATAAGTCATTCTTGTTGCTATTTCATTTGAAGAGTTTTCAAGGCTGTGCTGACGGAACCACAATTGCACCCAGACCAATACAAAGAATCAACATACATAATTTAATTTATAAGGAAGATCCTCCACATCCACTTACCAAGAGCAAATACTTCAATACTATACAACAGATCACTTCGAAGAGCACTCAGAACAAAAAGCTGTGATTCGATTTTCTGTTCTCCTTTCACAGAACACACTTTTCTCCAGCAAAAATGAAAATCATTTTCCAGTACGATATTTGGAACCACTCCATTGGCGACACGCAATGTACATGTGGTCATTTAATGACCCTGTGTGTTGGCACCAAATGTGTCTGCTCGAGGAATGAATGAATGAATGAATGGAACTTCAAGTGGAGGACACCATGGCACTTTCCACCACACGCGAAACATTCATATAATCAAAAGAGCACCCCTCCACACACAGACGCCGCTGTTAGTTAGGTGGAAAAGGTTATCCATTGTTGCCCATTTTTCACTCATAATAAGCAAATGTATCTTCTGTGGCAAGTAATTGTCTACTGGGACGTCGATTGAAATTTTTGTGCAATGACAATGGCAACCAACCACAATGAGAAGTAGAACAGACATATGCTTGACAATCGGCAAATGCTTGACAAATATTGTCTTTAGCAAACACTACTATTTTGTAGTGCCAATGCATTTTTCATTTGAAATGTCATTGGCTTGTTAAAAGGTGACTGGAAAATCTGATCAGAAGAAATCAGCCAGATGTTACCACCTAGCGGCAGCCCAGACTCCTTTCATAGAGAGGATCGGAAAAAGTGAAAAGCTCGAAGTGGCAAATGCAAAACTAATATAGTCAAATACTAGTATTATTTCCACAGTGTGTGCGCATGTGTGTGTGTACTCTCCTGTTGTTCTTGACAGTTTATTATATTACAAACCAACCATTTGATCTCTTTTTCTTAAATGCTATTTTTTCAGAAATAAATATCAGGATTCTACTGCAGTCAAGCTAAGCTTAGCAACTGTAAGAAATACATTTAATTCCAATCCTACGCACATGCTAATGCATCTATGTTTTGTATTGTTTCCATCTCCACTCAGCCTCGGGCTCGGTCTCAACTACAACACTAGGTTGCACAGCCGTGATTTTGTCATTTTATGTTATTCTTTTTTTGTGAAAAGATCATTAAAATACTTCCAGTCCACAAGGCATTTAGCCCCAATGCAGAGCATGAGTCTGAACTCTGTTCTCCTGTGGCAAACTTGTACCAAACCTCACACCTTCTTCACCACCTTAACAGAGACTTGAGAACTCCCCTGACCTGGAAACAATGCCATCTCATCTCACAAACATAGTCATGCGTCTTACTCCGATTTGCCCCTTCATCATCTGATAACTGCACTCCAGAGCAACTCCAAATTGCAAGTCCCCTCAGCTCCTCTGCCGGCTTCAAGATTTTATCAGTGAGCCATGTTGACACAAACCGTGATTCCAGTTGCTGTCACTACTTTATGCCATCTCAGAAGACGCAACTGATCCTCACACAAAGATGAACACTTTTTCTGTTTTCTTCTGAGAGTGCTCTCACACTGACACAAAGAAGACCAGAATATAACAAGATATTGGTTTAAGAGCGGCATCATCTCCCCTCAGAATATAAATCACTCTGGGGCCTGAACTGTTCAATGATTTTGTCAAAGTGTGTAATTTTTCTCAGAAGTGAAGCCTTAAGCTTTATATCCTGCTGATCCAGGCAGATCACGAAGCCTTCCCAAGCCAGACAGACGATATAAGCCCTGCATGAAGATGTGTGTGTGTGTGTGTGTGTGTGTATATATATATATATATATATATATATATCCCAAAAGGGCCGTGTGGAGGCAGGTTTTGTGTTTGGTGCTGTTAGTTTCAGCTGACAGCTGATTGGTAAACCTATACTTCTTGCAGGGTTGGAACAAAAGCCTGCACCCACAAGGCCTTTTTGGGATTCAGAATGACATCACTGAATTAGTGGAACGTCTTCTCGGATGATTTTCTAAACGCACTTACCAGGTGAGCGGGTGCTGGCCCGTGTGAGCGACCGCTCCCTCGACTTGTACGGATACCGCAACGTTGTGTCTAACAGCTTAAAGCTTTCCTTCAGTGAATGTGCCTGATAATACTCCACCAGTTCCTGTTTTGAACACAAGCAAGAGTTTAGAAAACAACACAGAGAGTAGATCCCGCTGAGTCAGCATTGTTTCATACCAACAGACTCTCAAACTTCTTGGCCTCAGTGATGTGGATCCAGCTGTCTTTTTCGATCACTTTGATGTGCTTTACTTCATCGTTGAATCTGAAAGACGCAAAACTGTCAGTCGACACACAAAAATATGATACCACTACAGTCAGTTGCCTTCTTGTTCTCAGCTGCTAACAATGAGCCTGAAATTCAGCAAGAATATGTGACAGCATTTTGGTCTAAGTTGGGGATCTGCGTTCTCTCAAATCAACTAGAGACAACTTCCCAATTTTGCAATCCATTGTTTGTCCCCAGATTTGTCACCTAAAAGCAATGAAACTCATTAAGCTGATGCTCAACTTTGGTTTGGTTTGCTTTGGCGTCGTTTTTTTGCAGGTCAAAACGTTATGGTCTCCATTCAAGGTCTTAGGTGAAAACGCATTTCTACATCAAAGTATGACATCACAATCATGCTCCATAGGATTCTTCTAGATTGGGACCCATCATAAAGGGCGGAATGACTGACTGATCGTGGTCCAAACAGAGTGGGAAAGTTCAATCTGTAATAACTCTGGAGTGTTCAATCATAGCTACAGCTGCAGTGTATTTGATGTTGCTACGTGGTTACAGTTTCAGAATTTAAAATGCCATTTATCGTTGTTTATTCATTGTGAAACAATTATTATTAAACACATTATCAAACAAATCAACAGTTATTATTAATTAGATTAGATTAGATGAGATTAGTGCACTCTTTTAACGTTGCATCACTCCTCTCCATCAACTTCCATTCCATTGAACAGAAAACATCCAAATTGTGGCTAAACTACACTAGATATTCATTAACTGGTTTCACTCAAGAAAATCCTGCCATGTTATGTGTTGCCATGGCAACAGTATTGACCACCAATAGACTGCTGAAAGCAATCGACGGGCTATATGCCAGGCGTAGACTGTAATTTAACAAAAAAATGTTGACTAGGTTTCCACTAACTTAAGGAATCGGCACCTTGAACGAGAAAGCTCGAGCAACAGTCATTCAAACCGAACACTACAGTATGATTCTGTTTGAAAAACGACAAATTGAAAAGCCCAGATTTAGACACTTTAAAAAAATCTTTTGCAGTTTTCATTTATAAAGATTGAGGAACGATGAGTCTCACTTGATGCTAATGGCGAACCGCTCAGCTTCTGCTGTCCTCTCTCTAATCAGGTACGTCCCACTGCAGTGAGATTTCAAGAGATTGTCCGCCTGCTGCCTCTCCATGTTGCCAGCGAACCTTTGTGGAGCAGAGGAAAGTGAAATTCTATATAGCGCCTGTGCCTTCCATTCATGAACAGGCCACCGTTGTGAGTGTCCAAACTTCTCTCACCAGGGGTAGCTATAGTAGTCCGCTTCTCTGGAACACTGCCGGCTGGTTAATGTTTGGAATGGCTGTGAAAAATGGTGCAAATATGAAAATCATTACACTCACTGAACATCTCATCTTGCTAAAGGACAAAACTGATGGAAAATCAGTTCACAAAACTGAAGCAGTTTATTAGTGGATGGAGGCTCTCGGAGCTCTGACCACTTCACTTGCCTTTGGATCCAAACACGGTTTCACACATGAACTTGGGAAAAAGCCGCTCTTTTGGGACTGGATCAACTTCCCCTGCAAGAGAACCAGAAATCAAAGAGCACTGTCAGCGATCAAGGAGGAAGGCCTATAGGTGCACACTGAGCTCAACCTAAATACTGACACTTGACTGTTTGTACCCTGCAGGGGGAGGAGGTCCTCACACTATCTGAAGTTCAAACATACCTGCCAGGCTCAGGTTAAAATCTTGGGGTGTGTATAAAATAAAATGATCCTGGTGGAATGCCTGGAGACATTTTCGGGGCAAATGTGACGCTGAATGTTTCAGGTGAGCAAAAGCCAATGATGTGGGAGAAATGTCCTGGAGCCAAGTAAATACAAGTTCTCACTGTGGAGAGGAGGTTTCAGGTGAGGCTGACGGGGCAACCAGTGGGGAGATGTGATGTTCACTGATAAACATATAGAGTAACTGACTGATTCAACATGTCAAACGGAGTTAGATTTGATCAGATGAGATCTGTGTCCGTGCACTGACAGACCCAAACACCGCCACTACACAACTGAAACCTCATATCATATATCATACTTTGATATATGCTGTGCTTCAAATAACTTCAGTAGAATTCGAACCTCCATCTACTCAATCAGATGAGCAGAGACTGAACACAGTGCGAAACTGAATCACTATTTAGTCATACACGAGCATCGCCCCAAACCTAACACTAGAGGGAGCCCTCACATTGCATTAAGCTGGCGACAGACGGTAGGAAAGTATCTTCCATTTCCATAACTCCATCATTACCAACCTGAATGAATCTCAAATTTTAAAGCTATTTGTTTACCATAAACATGTCACATCCATGCCAGGACTGATATTTTCAAACAAAAGTAATCTAATAAACAGCAATAATTATATTTAATTACTTTAATATTTAAAGAGTAAATGCATAAGAGATGTGAGTTGTCAAACGAAGAAGTGAAGTGATACACAGGATGGGACTGTTCTGTGGTGGTATCTAAAAAGTTGATGAGAGGCTCTGAGGTTTTCTGAAGACTCATTGAACTCGGGTTGTACCTCCCACCACGTTGAGTCAGGATCTCCCTTCAGCAGCTCAATGAACTCCCCAGTTTGAAAACAGAGCGCTGTCTTCCCTGGTGGTGCAGGCGCGCCGTGGTAGTTCCTCACAGCAACCATCTTGGGACCTGAAAAATAAATCAATAAGACCAGGATCTCTCTGTTTTTCTTGGATTCTCACTGACTTATTGAGCAACTGTGGGCTGTTTTTGAGCAATAATATTGAGCTTCTGTGAAAACGTTGCATCAGACTGAGTTGTTTCAGGACCACGTTGTTGGAACTAAAAGTGTCCATTAGATAGCAGTAGAGAGCCATGTTCCTGACTATGTAAACGGGGACAAACGCAGCTATGATTCAAGCAGTTTAATGAACTCACCTGATGACAGACCAGGCTCCTGCAACACAACACAAACATTATTTAGGGGGGGGGAAATCCTTCAATGATAAATAATAGCAGTTAGAGGTACAAGATCTACTCACCAAGTCGAGCGGATCTGAAACAGAAGCAAATGTGACACCAGATTATTACCAAAGAGAAAGATTGAGGATGGTACATTTTCACTTTCTGCTATCTATCGCGACATCGACATTGGCTTCAGAGAGGTCTGCAAAAGTCTGATCTTTAAAATGCAAAGACACTGGGGTCCATGATCAGCATTAACAACAGCAAACACTGTTCTAAATGCCACGGTGCAACAGTGGTCGAGTGCTAGAACCTTCAAAAGGTCTTTCTCACTGATGGATTTGTTTATATCAGATATAAAAGGTTTTGTCTTTTATTCCCTGCCTAGTAACAATCCCGAAAATGTCAACGTGGCGCTTGGTCTTTGCAGCAGATTTTAAAGACGCTTAAACCTAAGAGGGCACACACAGCTTATGCTGTTCTCAGTGCTGGAACTACATTTCACTAAAAGCGTTTCGGGCGCCTGCTGTGGAGCAGAGTGAGGTCAATGAGATTTTCACAATGAAGGCAGGGCGCATTTTGAAAGTGACACAGTTGTATTTAATATAAATGTTTTGCTTGGTGCGGTCGTGAACTTGCACAACAGTTATACAGCATCGGAATCAAACTAAACTAACTAAAGAAATGGATTTCCCCCCACAGTTTTAAATCTTAGAATTAAACTCTCATGTCGTGGCTAAGTTCCCAGGTCAGGAACACATCGTACAACATTTTGTACCACAGAACAACTTTTTACATTGTTATTACTATTGACGCACATGAATGCAGACCTCTACTTTATTTTTAACACACACTCACAGTCACGGGTTATTCACCTGTAATATTTCAGAAGCAATATAAAACATTTCAGTGGAACACCTACTTATTTTGCAGATGGTGATGACCTCGAGACACTCTTTGTGGGCTCCTGTACCACAGCGTGAACAGTAGTATCCCTGATAGAAGATGCCTCTGTTAAAGAAACACACTGTGTCAATACTGTTTCCCATCATGTTAACTCCACCAGGTAAACACACTTTACATCTTCCTATTTAAATAAGTTGCCCAAACAAACTGGCACAACAGTTTCTGTAATGCTGCATGCATCACTGAGTGACACGTCAAATAACAAGAAACATAAATCATTGCTAGATCCAGCAGGGCCACAGTGGTAATTAGCTCTTTGCAGGAAGTGCTTGTCCCTGCTACCGCTGGCTCAGTGAATTTAGGTCAGCCGGGCGGTGAAATTTGTGGGTCAATACACAGAGCGCAGTCAGACGATCCAGTGTAATAGAGGAAAACGTGGTGTTTGGTGGATGAAGGTTATCCCCCGCTGCAAGGAAGAAGCGCCTCCACTGAACGAGTGCATCCAGAGTAGCAGCAGGAGGTGTTAAATTGGGAAATTCTCAAAAATTAAAGCTCAGTGTGACTGCCCAAGGAGCAATTCACACAAGCAGGCAGCGACGTTAGCCAAACAAATGTGCTTTGTGTGCGGTTTTTTTTTTTTTTTGTTAGTTTTTTTGATAAGGTTAGTTGTTCCATTCAACATTGACACCAGTGCAGAATGAAACTAAACAAACAAGTTGCCGAGAGCAGATCAAGCACAGGATTATATCAACCATATTATCGAGGAAAGGTCAACCAAAATTTTGTCATTGATCGCATTTCAATAGTTGACACCAGAATGATGGAAGTTGAATCTGTATGCACCTAAACATCAAGGCAAACGTGCTCCTGTGACAAAAGAACTATGTGCAGTGTTAAGTCAAAGTGAACATTTTTGGGGCTTTTTTCTTGTTTTGGAATCTTTTTAATTGTAGACTTTCATCCATCCAGCACAACCTTATTTAGCTTCAAACCCACTATGTCCAACCCCGGTCCCGGAGATCGGCTGACCAGCTGCTCCTTCATACCCCAAAAACGAAGAGATGAGAAGAAACCTGCCCTTCTCAGTTAGTGGACCTCGACTTCAGAATGCCCACATTTTAAAAACTCATCTTAAAACACAATTTTACTCTTGGTTATCCAAGCACACAGCTGACCTTATCAGTGACTTAAGCTGCTTATTCTTTTATGGCTCTATATGTTTTAGTTTTTATTCTTGCACTATGCAATGCATCGTCTTACTGCGCTCTGTGTATTTCATTGGTTTGGATGATTGTTTCATTCACTTATTCTCCTCTGTGCAGCACTTTATGGCAATGATGTTGTGAGTTGCTCTATAAATAAATGGGGTATGGTACAGTGAAACTATTATAAAATTATTATTATTAGCAGAAAATGAGTAAAGTAGTTATCAGTGGTTAATATGTGTCCCCCAATCTACAGTTAGTGAAACTTTAACGCACGTAATCCAGTGTGTGCCTGTTTTTTTTTTTTTTTTAATTACCTGGTTAATTTTGGTTAAAGAAGTCCCAGCCATAGCTATTTTATGACATAATTTGCATTTGGAAAATGTACTGATGTGAAAACAAAAAAATTGTGTTACACTTCAGTGCATTATATGACACAGTTTGATGCATTTATAAGGGTTTATAGGAGATGTTTTGAATAAGTTGTTGTCACGTGTGACAACTTGTAACAATGCTAGTTCAGTACATAAGGCAGTGGTTAGAGTGAGGGTTTGGGGCACTTGCAGTAGGTTAAGTCAGCGATTCATACCTTGTCATACGTTGCTATACATGATTCTGAACATTCATAATACCTTCCATAAAGCCATATATATATAAATATAAATAATGTCTTATGAATGTAGTAACAATGCATAATAAGCAGCTTAACTGAAGTGTGACAGAAATTAGTTTTAAAGCGTGAAACCCTTCAGTGTAGACATGACCAAATTTTGATGTTCCCTCTTCCGTCCAAATCCCAATTCCAGGCGATGGTTTACCTGAGCAGCATCTTGCAGGCTCGGCAGTTGGTGTTCTTATCAAACGTGTGCATCTGGAAGTTGTGCTGATTGGCTGTGGCTCTCTCAGGCTTGATGTTGGACCTGGATGCATTGCAGTCGTATTAATGATGTTGTTCAGTGACTTGTTTGAGCTGGCGTCCCATTACTCACATGGCCATATCAAACTGTTCCATCCACTTCCTCTTGGTTTCTTCGGTTTTACAGAAGAACTGAAAGCCCTGCTTCCCCTGCAGGTGGATCAGGTAGAAGCCATACGACCACTGGGGAGAGAGCGTGAGCGTGGAACAGATGGCAGACGTCGATGTGTGGGTGGCAGAGATAGAGAAATCATGTGACACTAGCGTTTCAAAGCACCAGCTTTACAACAAAGTCAAATCATTGATCCCATTTAATCACAAGGCCCCACGTGCTTAAGCAGATGAGCCGGTCACAGACCCGTCATGCGTGCAGCCTCACTGCATGAAGCCCTTCCCCAAACAGAACACTTGAAAAAATGAGGCCATGTGTGCAGAAGAGTTCAATAAGGAGGCGCGTGAGCTTACCATTTTTCCACTTGACTGGTAAGCATGCAGAAAAAAAGAAAAAAACAGAAAGACACCAGAGAAAAACCCAGTTACACATGCAACATGACAAGAAACATGCTCAAAAACAATCAGATGTTAGATCAATGCAATTCTACACGTTTGCAATAACAATATTGAGTTTGCATTAGCAAGGCGAGCACGACGATGACTCTTCAGTGCATTCATCATGAGCTCCGTATCTGAATTTGCCATTGAATTCTACAATGTGACGCCTCACTGTTAGCACTCGCAAGAGTCATGAGCATAAAAAAAGTTGGGTTTCATTACCTTTTTCATGTCTCTGTTGTTCATTGGATCGTCCGACATTTTATACGACTGCAGTTCAATGATTTCTTTTAGCTCGTAGCTGTAGCCCTTTCTCTTGCAGACGATGACTACTTTATCAAAGAGGAATATATACCTGAATAAAACGGGGGAGAAGATCGAAAAAAGTTCCAAGAAGACCAGAATGGCTTGAGGTTTACAATCTCACCGGTCTTGCTTCGTTCGGTTGACAATGGAGCAAACCTTTAGCTCGCCGTCGATCTTCGGCCTTCCATACTCCTCCAGCTTGACCTGCTGCTTAGGTTCACACACACAGACACACACATAAGCACACACGTGTAGTCTGTCCACTCTATGACAAGGTACCACGGCTTTACAGTGACACAACTGCGTGATGAGCACTTACCAAATTTTCAATCGAACTTTGGAATTCACTGATCTTCTTCAGCGTCTCGTTGTCCCTCTTGACTTCATTGATGTACATGGCAAGGTCCTGGCAGGCGAGGTTCAAATGCAATTTCAGTCAACAAAAGTATGGCAAAGCAAACTTTTTAAAATCATCCCACACACAAGTGACTCAGACCTGCATTGCCTCCAAAGCCTCTTTGAGTTGTTGCCTCTCAGGTCGATCAGTGGAGTGACTCAGCAGTTCCTAGAAAACAAAATTTGCATTTTCTTTTCAGGCTTTATAAAGTAGGTGCAGGTACATGAATTAAATTAAACAGACTTGTCGATTTAACCCTTCAGAACATTCGCCGTTTTTTTTTTTTCATTGTAGAATCGTATTAAAACAGGAAATCTGTTTTTCTATATTAAGATTGTGGCTTCTCTTTGATTTCTAGAGGTAAGTGGTCAAGCTAACAACTAAATATTTCACACTGTGTGTGTGAATAATGATGACAGATTATGCCTTCATTTTTAAATTCTAAACTATCTCTGTGTTAGTTTTGGACACTAAAACATGTAGGTTTTCTGTTTTAAAGGATTTATCTATATTGTAGTAGTATAAAGAGTGAAGGCATTCTCGCTCTGAAACTCTACACGGGAACACGCATAACCATGCAGTGGGACCTATAGTGACAAGGAAGTTAAGTACTTAATTTGATTATATATTTGACATTGATGGAGCTAAGAATAAGACGTGTCTTGGGTTGCAGTCCCAGTTAATGTATGGAACATAGCAAGCAGTCCACATATTTGCAGACAAACTCTGAAGTCTTCTTCTTTCACCCACTGACAAACCTTAGACAGATCAAGGCAGCACGCTTCACAATAAAAGGTGGTCAGACCAATACTCAACAAGATAAGTTTTGCATGGAAGAACGCAAAAAAATGAGGCTAATAAATGTGTCATCGAGAGGAACCAGCTGAGGTGGCTCGGGCATCTGATCTGGATGCCCCTTGGACGCCTCCCTGGGGAGGTGTTCCGGGCATGTCCTACCGGGAGGAGACCCTGGGGAAGACCCAGGACTGGAGAGATTATGTCTCGGGTCTGGCCTGGGAACGCCTCGGGATCCCCTGGGAAGAGGAGGTTTGAGCGGATCGGGAAGTTTGGGCTTCCTTGCTCCGAATGCTGCCTCCGCGACCCGACCCCAGATAAGCGGCAGAAGAAGGTGAAGGTGAAGGTAAATGTGTCATTTTAAACTTGAAAACATGATGACAAGAGACAGAGATTTACTGCAACAATAAGTTGATGCTCAGCAAATTTGAATTTAACAGTACAAAGAAGGATGGGTTGTTTGTTCACAATGACATTTTCCATTCACAGTGCAGACAAAAATGGGGATAATTTTACTTCGCTATTATTTTCAACCAATTCTAATTTCATATGCAGCTATTCAAAGTTGTGTGCGTTTTATCTTTATTTGAATCTCAGCAGTCCTTCATTAGAAAAAATAAATGGCTCTCATCAATCAATTTGCCTTCTGCCTTTTGAAGGTGACAGACTGTGGAAATATAACTTTTTTTCTAATTGGTTTTTAAATATAACATGAGAAACAGTTAATCGAACTTGAATCCAGAAACCAGTCTTCATAATAGAGAGAGAGAAAGCCCCTCAGTAGAATGCTGCTGTGTTTAATTCCAGCCTAGGTGATAGAGATTTTTGAGGAGTTAATAAAGTTTAAATCATGTCCCAACATACAGAGTGCTGGCTGATGATATAAACGGCCACACATCAACAGCAGATGCCCCCCCTGACACACACACACACACACACACACAGACGCACACACAGACACAGACGCACACTATTGTCAAGCTAAGTCGGACCAGGACTGCAGGGGAGTTGGATTTCACTGCGGAGCTGTGAAGCAGTGAAATGGGGTGCATTTAATGGCATTAGAGCACGGCTGATTTGACTTCAGCACCTAGCAGTGTTTGCGTTTAAACCAGTAGGAACGTTACGGAGCTGCTCGGCCTCCAGTCAGCAGAGAAACACCCACATCTACCATGCCACACATCATAAACTCATGTGGCCATCTACAACCCAGTTACTCAGTCAATTAATCACGCGCAGATGACAGTCGACAGGCGGTCGCACATCAGCACAAGCTCTGTTTTGCTTTCTCTTTTGGATTCGCCAATCCAGATGTGCGTCAACCACTCGATTCTGTTGGTGAGCTCAGAAACGGAGAGTTCATGTTCTTAATTTACTGTTGCTGAAATAGGGGTTTCACAAAAACAGGTCATTTTAACATGTGGGCTTCATTTGACTGAATTCAGTACTTCAGTGGAATATAATAAAACATTTTTCGTGTGGTGGTGGTTACTGCGTATGTTGAAAATGACTTAAAACAGCTCATGTTTGTGTCCAACTATTCGTATATTTCTCTGTTCCTCAAGGCTCTGATCACAATCTCATGCATCAAGAAGACAGAAAATTAAATTGCATGCTTCGTACACACGGAAAACCAAAAAAGAATCTTCTCTTCGATCATTTTTATTTTGTCATTTTGCTCTTACCTTAAGCAGCAGGTGATACTTCAAAACCCTCTGCATGGGGACAACCAGAAGATCCTGAAGCTTGAACTTCCCTTCCTGCACCTTCATGGTACATTCCTGAGAGACAAAACCACCAGCTCAATATCACAGTCCTCCTGCCAGTGAGCGACAAACACTGGTTGTCTTTACTCAATTCATACTCTGGAAGTCTGATCTTCTAGTTCAGCAATTTCGGGACACACAATTGGCTTGCATGCTGACAGGTACATTCCAACAGCGAACACATTGAAAATCTCTGAATCTGCACCTGAAGAATCAATCCTTTGTCAGCATTATTTCACCGTCTTTGCTCAATTATGCTATGTCTTTCAGCGTCCCCCACGTGAAGAAACCCAGTGCCCTTGAGAACCTAACAGAGTGTTCCCCGACTTTTTTCTCGAGACGCATTCACATATCAAAACTACTATTGGTGGCCTATTGGTGTCACAGTTAAAAGTCATGTAGTATGATTGCAGTATTGGTTTTATGCTGCCTTTTTGTGATATTAAACTGCGTCAAATCTTCCTGCTTTTAATATATCATTCAAACTCGCAATTGTTTCAAGACATTTTCTGTGTTCTGAATATATTTCAAGCCACAATTTCTTCATCCCTCACATACCCACATAGTAGCTCTTTAGGTCATGATAAGGAGTAAGGAGTAGATTTCTCCACACACATAATGCAAGTGATTGGTGGCCTGTGAGAGAAACTGTCTTTTTGTTTTTCTATTCAAGTGTATTCATCTTCTCCCACAGGTCAGTTAGTGCAGTAGGTGGCGTCCAGGACGCAATTGACTTTTCTTTTGCGCCGCAAGAATCCATATCAGTGGTGCTCAAGACCAACATAGTCAAATTATGGAGATAGTAGACGTTATTCCTCTTAAGAGCCACTAAGATGATGGTACAAGATATTGTGTATAACCACAGCAGTAGACTCTACTCTACTTGCTTGAATAGTGTGGGTGCCACTTGAAAAAACTGAATTCTTTGTAAAGACGCCTGAAGGACAGTCTTTAAAACCATAGAGGTGAATACTCCATCGGGCCATGCAGCTTTCCTGGGATTCCAAACACAAGTTGTATTTGACAACTGGTAAGCTGGAGCGACAACGGAGAGCTGCCCTGAACGCCCAGAGCAGGGAGAGGAATCATTTAATACCTCAGCCATTTAAAGAGGGTCACCTGTGACAGTCCCTAGAGTGCTGCATTTATATTTCGTGAGTGAAGCCAATTGAACCATTTTCTTTGGCAAGTTTTATCCTCCCCATCTTGTCTCGTGCTCTCAAGATGATCCAGATTTAAGTGGGCTTTCATGTTGATGAACACAGATTCACTTATCCACAGGAAGACGCGACCATAATAGAACTTAATATTAGATACTACCCAGTCGCCCTGGAGGTATTACTGTTCAAAAGCTCTACACTCTGTGAGATTGAAACTGTCTTGGAGGCGGGGGAAACATTGACTGGCCAGGATCTTACAGATCTGCTGAGCCGCTACTTCTTTTCTTTAAGGGAGAGTAAGCAAGTATGTGACGATGAGAGCGATGATCAGACAGAGCTTGAAGTGGGAGAGGAACTGCCCAAAGAGCAAACGATAACAGTAAGGTAAAGCTGTTCCCAAAGATACAATCAGGTTACAAGACCTGTTTGGGTGTTTGCTCTTTGTTTTATTATTCATCATGGCAAGTTGCCAGAGCAATTTAGTATTAAGCCCCCAGAACACAAAAGCACATAGATTCAGAGGATCTGGAGTTCATACATTATTTATATGCTTTGTTGGAGTGAGATAATAGGTTTCTCCAAAGAACCAACACACATACTACAAAAAAGGAAAGCATTTCTTTTGGAAAACCTTATCAAAGAAAAGAGTGATGCATGCAATCCTGACCCACTACTGTATCTTACCTCTACTTTAATCTTCACTTCCTCTCTTGTTGCTATAAGTTCATCCAGTGTCTTCTGTGCGCTCTCCATGTGGCTGCAGTATTGGCCATAGATCAACAACCTGGTGGACAGACAATATATTTACATGTAGTGTGAAAACCGTCATTCATATTTAACTGAACTTTGCATGACCCTAAAAACATGTCCCACATGTGCTGCCAATCATGATCGTGAAATATTAAAGCAAAAAAGAAGACCCCACAAACGTTGTAATTGAATATTAATGACTGGGAACTACACAGACACTACCACAAGAGACAAGAATGAACTTTAAAAAATAAGTAGCACTAACTTCATTCGAAAAAAGAAAATACTAAATAACATTTCTGAAAAAATTCTCATTGGGATGTTCTGTATTCGCCCTGTAGCGACAAAACAGTGTTACGCCTGAGGAGCTTTTCACACAGTGAAGTGAAGATGAATGAGCGTGTGCATTTTGTGGGAATGCATTTTTAATGGTGGCATTGAAATCCTCAGGATATTTGGAAGGGCACTCTCTCAAGCCAATACACAATGTCCACCCTAATGAAAGAGAGAGGATATTCTTTGCAGCCCAGCGCAATTCTCTCTTATCAGCATGAGAGAAAAGGAATCTCTTAATTGAGGAGCAGGGAGGAAATTAAGTCAGCAGTCATTAGATCTCACAATGGAGCCCACACTCTTTATCAGCTGCTTTTGCCTGGAAGTAAGGTTAAAGTGCCTGAGGATGCGAAAATGAGCTCAATAGGAGCCAAAGTAGGGCAAAGCCAAGCTGGCAACCAAAACCCCTCCACCCCCACGCTTCCCTGGTGAAGTTGGCACTCTCTGGGCTCCATTTGAATCTTCAGCAAAGCAAGGTGAAGCACTTGAAGAGCTGCGACTTTTTAGAATTTTTAGATGGTAGAACAAACCGGGAAGACCACATTTATGTTTCTGTTTAGATCACATAATAAACAATGGTGTAGAAAGCAAGTGGACAGGATGAAACACATCAGCTTGTTTGGACTGACAAGGAAGTGGAGCACTTGCTGCGAGTCATTTTCATTTAAGATTGTGTAATTTTAAGGACCTTAAAAGTACAGCGGCATGCATCTGCACTGACATCTACTGACCGCATCATGTTAGCAGCCACCGCAGATTCCATCAAACAGAACTGTGGTGGACATAGGAGTGAGGTGTCAGCAACAGCAACAGCTTTCATACGGGCTCGTGCTGTTTTTCTGTATTGTTCTATTTTGTTATTCAACTGAAAGCTGAAATATTTGAATGAAAATGAACTCTTTATTTTGATGACTGAAGTGCAAAACACATTTATGAACGTATGAAACAAATTTACAAACTACCAACACAACATTTCAAGCAAATTTGCTTCTTCTAACTTTGTTATCATTACATCAATGTTATCAAACAATTGTTTTTGTTTTCTGAGTTTGCAAGTGCATTTTCAGAGGTTGTAAATTTGAACAACTTTCTGCATTCAGTTGACTCCAAATGGCGATCCCCCACCATTGGTACAAGCGGAACATGTACGAATCTTTACCGGTGTTCCTGCAGCTCTGCCTCCAGGGCCCAACTCAGAGGCAGTGGAAACAGAAACAGCAGAGAAGTGGTGAGGGAAACACTAGAAAGCATCGAGTATATTCTTATATCTTAGACTACTCAATATATTCATAAATATTAATGGTAGGTGGCTATAGTGTCTTGAAGCTGGGTGGAGGGTCAAAGTCTGAGTGATAGAGAGTGATTATTACAGTGTTCCTCAACACCAGGATGTTATCCTCAGGTATCTTCGAGCAGGTTTACACCTACACAAACGCGAGAGTTTTCCCATTTGTATGCCTCGCAGCTTCACACATCAGTTTTTCACACCTGTCACAGCACTTTCAACTCCACGCCAGATCCTAAATTTGGGCTGCCTCTAATGTTGAGTTGCTGCAGCTGGTTTCCTTGACGTGGTTGAGGAATTTGTGACAAATACAGCTACGGGTGATGGATGAAATCAACTACAATGAAAGCATATGATTCTGATAAATATTCCACTTTTACCATTTTTCCTATATCATATTCCACTTTTACCATTTTTCCTATATCATAAAACAATACATGGACTTGTTCTATAAAAGCTTATTTCTATTTGATGTCATATCTTTGTTGGTCCAACAAATATATTATCAACTGCGCGGTTCTTCAGCTGACCTCACCTGCAGAACTCCACCAGTAATGATCAATGCATCAGCACAGAAGAACAAGTCGGGGGTTCAAAGGCTCCCTGGCTTTGGGGGAAACACTAGTACCAGCTGCCTTGAGCAACTGAAACTCTGATTAAGTCTTGATGTGCATTCTGTTCGACAGTTCGCCTTCAGCCTCTTCTCCTATAAGAGGTAGACAGTGTGGTGCAGCAAGGATTCTCTGGGATGACAGTAGGTTTCAAAAATAACCACCATGAAGGCAACACGTGATGGCCTAATTCAGGAGAGTAATGGCAAGACAGGAAGCCAAATGGCCTTTGGGACTTTGAGAGACAACTTAAATATTACCCACCAACTTGCACAGGGGAGAAGGAAGAAGAAGGAGAGCAGTTATCATTTGAAGGAAGAGGATGAAGAGAATTTGAAACATTGAAAGAGCCATGGTGAATGTAGTCAGTGCTCCCAGTTGGGGAGTAGGGTGTCAGCAAGAGGAGGAAAAAGGACTTCCGGTGCAAACTATGGAACATGATAGAGGACATTTCCCAGAGAAAGAAAAAGTGATAGGAGCAGATTTCAACAGGCACGTGGGAGAAGAAGGTATGGGGTCAAGGACAGACACGCTAAGGTACAGATTAAAATGGGACAGTTTCTGAAAAAAAGAATGGAGATGGCAGTGGTGAACACACATTTCTGGAAGCGACAGGAAAGGGTAAGGTAGGTTCACACATAGATTAGACATGTGCAGAATAACGCATATGAAATAGGTGACTGTAACGCCGGACATACACTGCGATGGTTGGCCCATTCTGACTCGATTTTTCAATCCTGCCTGTTTTGGGATCGAAACAAGCAGAAAACACAACAGCATCATGGGGGAAGACACGGCCTTGGTGGCTTTCTGTGTGTTTACAATGAAAAAACACCCACAGAAACATCATAACAACTAAATGACAGGAACACCTGTCAAGTCGCGCATCCTGCCTGGACTTATGAAGAGACAGACCAGGTGACAGACAGCTACAGAATGGGCCAATTTCACTTCTCGTGATGAGAAACTAGTGTTTTTATTGTCATCAATTCAAGGTATGTCAAAACTTCCTCCCTTGTTTTCCACTTTTCTCTGTTGGATCGCTTATTGAGGGCAAGGAGAACAAACAGGAGTACAAGGAGTGTAAACAGAGGACAAAGAAAGATGTAGCTGTGGTTAAAACAGTCGAGTAATGGCAACAGTTCTTGTTATATTATTTCTTATTATAACACATTGGAAACAAGCAAGGTGTTGTGTATTTGTAAATCAAAATTTACAGCAACAAATGACATTTTCTGTCAAAGGAAAATAAGATATTACACAACTTTTCAGAACAGAACATTTCTCAAACACTTTTTATCCAGGTCAGCCAGGGGGTCATTGTTATCTTCTTTTTCCCAACCGCATGA
This sequence comes from Synchiropus splendidus, assembly GCF_027744825.2. Taxonomy (NCBI): domain Eukaryota; kingdom Metazoa; phylum Chordata; class Actinopteri; order Syngnathiformes; family Callionymidae; genus Synchiropus; species Synchiropus splendidus. The sequence goes on along the minus strand of NC_071334.1, from coordinate 60,686,245 downwards.
AGTCCTGCCGAGTCGACCTCTACTATAATGAGGATGCTGTGGTGCATGTTATTTTGTGGAAAATGCAATTTAAGTAGCGCGCCCCAGGCCGCCACCGCCCCCGCCCCTTTGCAAGTTAAGTCACAGGGCAGAGGAAATATCCAAGCAAACTGGAAGTGACAGGCCGTGCAGCCAGCTAATATCCACCGACACATGGCAGTGGGACCCCCTCACCTCAGCTCAACATATCTAGCACAAAGCAAATGGAGAAGAAAGAGCAGCAATGACTTCTAATAGAAAGTCCCACGATGCAACCGTGAGGCTGCCAAAGACATCAGCTGCCAGATTACTCCGGAAATGAGTGGAGGAATGTCACAAATGAGCATATCAACAAGGGTCGCTTAGATGCCAATTTGGTTCAAAGGCCTTCTTCCTCTGAGTGCCTTTTTTCCATTCATCTGCATCGCGGTAGTTGAGAATTGAGTGGAAGTCGAGATAAAGTGCTGGCATTTCCAGAATGCCATTTGCTTCAATGACAAAGAACCCTTCATCGTCAGCAACAATGTGAGGAAAATATGATACAAGCACATTGTTGTAAAGGTCACCTGGACTTACAAGCAGAGATAACCACATTAATTATGCCCAGGCCGTTGCTGAGCGCAAAGCCGGTCCGAATCCCATGGTCATTCTTGTCAATGGCTTCAAGTCTGCACTGCTCCATAATAAGGTGGGTTTACTTGTCAATCACACAAGCAGACTACGCATTAAATCTACAACCTAATGAGGTTCCTAAAAAAACAGCATGGGACGTTTTGGAAAATGTCAAAAAATGTTAATATAGGCACTATTTGTTTACCAATAAGAGGTGAATGTAGGTATACAGAGAAAGATACTTAAATAGACACCTGAATGTTGAGAGTGACACACTGTAAGAACAACATATGGAAATAGGGAAGCACTCAGAGAGCACATACCTCAACCTCAACAAGTTGATATTGTACGACGTCACAAAACACAGAGCACCATCACATCAGTAAAACTACTTCTATGACCTCTTAATTTTAATCTGTACATGGCTGAAAAGGAAGCATCCATCTGGCCAGGGAATCAAACCCAGAAGGCGGCAGTTAAAGTAGCTAATCCAAACCACAATACCAGCAACCATGTTGGTTTAATTGCAAGATTTATTTTCTCTTTTGTTACTGGGAGCCAGCTGGAAGTACATTATGAAGATTAGTTTGGTTTTAAAATCATCGATATCTATCACTTTTTCCCGGCATGGCCCAATATGAACTCATAAAAATCCCCAAATGACTTTTATACTGAGTTTATTACTGCATCAAGAATATAAAAAAATTTATTTGGGTTCTCTATTATTTGAAGCATCCATTTTCTTCTCTAAGAATTTCAAGCAAAATTGGAATAATGACTGAATTATTCTGAACCAAATCAAACTTGAGAAAATCTCAATCAATTCCCAGCTCCATTTAGTTTCACTTATGTGCGAGCTCTAGATAGATAGATAGATAGATAGATAGATAGATAGATAGATGGATAGATAGATAGATAGATAGATAGATGGATAGATGGATAGATGGATAGATAGATAGACAGACAGACAGACAGACAGACAGACAGACAGACAGACAGATAGATGAAGACACTTAATATTTCCAGGATCCACATGGAATTCCCGAACACCAACAAACCTTGTGTTTGTTTTGTTCCATGTTCCATTACACATTTCCTGAATTATTCATTAAAATATGGTTCCAGTTATTCTGCTAAAAGATGGACAAACATGTTCCAATCCAGAGGTAACAGTCACTGATCTGTTACTAGCACAATAGTAATTGTTGAATTTATCAGTTCTGAGGTTTATAGATTCAAGCATGTGCAAGTATCTAACCAATGATTTGACAGCTGGAATGGCACAATAACCACAGTCACCAAGTAAAGTGCAGCTTCTACAGCTTCATATGATGTTTTGGTTGAATCTACTGTACGGAATGTGACACAGTGTAAGGATGTAGGCCTGATGCTATTTTGGAAAGTCCAGTGTGTCACACTGATTCACTCTTCAACAAAAATCCAGCCTAAAGGAAACAGACAGCAATGGCTCAATAAACTGTGCAATCTGAAGTTGCCCACAGAATCATGGGGACCGTTCAAATAAGGTTCGGAGTGAGTAAAGGAACAATTTAAGCGATGAATTTTTGCAATTGCAGCTGTTACGTCTGACCAAATAGAAACACACAATGGGGCAGATAACTCATTTGCCCTGTAATGTAATTGTTCCAAAAGCAAATAGTTTCTAGATCTGCGTGGAGTCATGAAGAGGGTCAGAAACGATCATCTCCCCCATTACCATCAGTTTGAGGGAGCCTCACTCAGCACAGTTGGAGCTGAATCACTGAATCCCTCGGGCAAATTACATCCCTAAGTGGTTGAGAACAAATGAGGAAAAGCACTGCTTGATGGCAAACTGGATTTCAGCCCCATAAAAATCCATTGTGGAAACTATTTTCTATATGACAGAGTCATCACTGGCTGATGAAAGAATCACCACAGACTAAGTGTTGTATGCATTACTGCACTTACAGAGGGTGTAAAAAAGTGATTCATGTTTACTGACCGTGTTCTGCTAAGACAACAAATTGGATTTAAAAGTTTGGCCCCATAAAAAAAGCTTCAACTTTTGCACTGCAATATCTAATCCCTAAGTACCTAAATAAAAATTGTAGGAAGTATTCATCCAAAAATACAATAAAATCACTCTTCACGCTTGATGCCGTTACATGCTTCTATACTGGGACTTCACCTTTCGGAGGCCAGACAATCGCAGTATGAACCCTAACTTATTAGACAAAGACACTTACAGTATATGAAGCCCAACAGGATGAGAGCTTACAGTTCCATGCTTCTGTAAAACCTGATGTTTGAAACCAAGCTAATCCTCACACAAACACATATCAGGACACCAAAAAATGTTCCATACCTTTCCTTGAAGTCCAGAAAGATCTTCCCCAATCCGCTTCCTCCATTCACCATGTTGAGGTCGATGGCTCGCAATAGAGCAAAGTGAACTCTGATCACATCCTACAAAACATTTGTCATGAATACGAAGAGATAAAAACATATATCATTGAAAGCTAAAAAACATATCCATTAGTTTTAACGGGTACCTCTGAACGTAATAGCTACAGGACAACTTTGTTAACAATACTTTTTGGCATTGAGATGTAACATGACGACAAATATTATACTCAGACAAGACACTGTACATCTAGAATGCTGCAAATATCAGAGCTATGTAAAATAAACGGTGGATGATATTTGAACAAACTTAAGACAAAGGTGCCCTCATCTGAATTAATAACCAGAACCACATGTTCCCTGTGTTTTCTGGCATTAGTTATTATGATTATGATGGCCACAAATTCTTCCCATTTTCACTCACCTCAAGATTGACGAAAATGGCTTCCATGTCTTGAGGACTGAGAATTTGCTTCAAAGGAACCATGTAGTTCTTTAACAGAGGGAAAGAAGATTAATTTCAAGGTAAGAGACAAGTACACATTAGGGCTGGGTATCGATTCTAATTTCAAGAATCGATTCGATTCCGACTCTCATGACTTAGAATCGATTATCACGATTCAATTCGATTCGATTCGATCCGATCCGATCTCGATTCAGTTTAGTATTTAAACCATTTTCTGAGCTGTTGCCTTAATCACATGACAAGTTAACGTATTAATACTAGTATCATATTGACATTCAACAGGAAATGAATGAAGGATTCATAGTAAATGATAATAAAGATACAGACACAGAACGCCATATGTGACTGCTCATGGGACTGGTGCATTATTAGAAGTATGACATTAAACATTCACCCAAAAGATGCTGCTGTTTAATACTAATGCGTTTTTATGTTATTACCAAAATGAAAAAAAGATATTCTCAGCCAGTGAAAATGTAAACAGAGTGCTGGTGACTGACTTCCCAGCAACCTGACGGTCATTGGTCAGTGTGTAAACAGTTCTCTGTGGTCTGTAGTACGTACGAGAAGAGGTCCCACTCCTCATCAATATAGTGAGTTGTCAGACTCGCGTAAGATTGCGAAGATGTCCACGCATCACTTGTAATGCCACCCTGACTGCTGACTGAAGCTTACTTTTCACGTTTTCTTTGACTGACTGGTGCATGTTTGGGATAACAGACGTTTGCGAGACACCGTAACATAGTGAGGCTCTGTTACTTTCATTAGCCGCCTGAAGCCCTCGTTTTCAACGACGGAAGACGGGCGCATATCTTTGCAAATGAAGCCCACAATCGCTTCAGTTATTTTGACAGAGCCTGCAGAATTACCCGCTAGTGGTAAAGTTCGCTCCAGTTTCATTTGTTGTGGCCCGGTGGATGGCTGGGAAAGAAGCGCTGGGTGATGTCGCGTCACGTGACTCGTGAGGTGGGTCGTATTTCCGCTGCACTGCAACACTTCCAATAGCTCCATTAGGCATAACATGCTAATTGCTATGCTTTTGTCGAGCGCATTTTTGGTTTGGTCGCGTCTGAACGTTGCTAGTGTTGCCACTGTGAGGAGGCATGTTGTTTTGACGGAGAATATGTGTTAAAACGTAAATTAATTAATCCGATCTTTGGACCTACGAATCGATTTTACGGAATTGATGTACGAATCGATTCAGAATCGGAAAATCGACTTTTTGAACACAGCACTAGTACACATAGTAGTTACCTGGCTGTAACTCGAGTACTATGAATACCAATGGTTACCGATTGCGAAGCCTTGTTAGAGGGCGGAGCACGTATGACAGAATTCATTACATGAACGACACCAAGGCCACCTTTTTTATAAGTAATAGTTTTGTTTTCTGAGGTTGTTCACATTTCCTATCAAATGCAACTTGTATAGTATGTGTCTCCAGTGTGAACTTTAAACCCCCCAGAAGTGATTTTTGAAGCTGCTTTCCAGCCGGAGCCAGCACATATACTACATATTTGTTTTAAAGAGAATGTTAAGATGGTAAAGAGCCAGGTTTTTGGTCAAGGCATTTTGTGGAGCAATCGCATCATCCACTCAGAGAAGCGCACGGCCGCCGACTAGCAACCAAGAGTGGTGGGATTCTGACTTCACCAGTTCAATCTCAATTTCTCTAGGACAAGAAGAACTGTAATGTATGGTCATGAGCAGTCGATGACATGCAGGTCGGACTGAAGTGTTTGGGAGCATATATCCAAGCCTGAGTCACATTTGAAACAAATACATAGAGTTTGCATCGGGTCAATTTGCCTATTCTGAACAAAGTCATTTGAATAAATGAGGATGAGCAAGTCTGTTTTCACTCGTCATTCAGCTATGAATTGACGTCACGCTTCATACACCTGCTGATCCGCCGTACTGCTTGACAGATGTCCCACTTCCTCATCAATGTTGTAACAAATACATCAGCTAAGAAGCGATGAAGAGCCGACACGCTCCACAAACCCCAACTCAATTTGGTATAATGTCTCCTCTGTTCACGAGGAGGTTGTTTATTTTCGTTAAGTCCCGCGTTGGTCTGATGAAGAAAACACATTTTGTTTAATGAAATTAGCGAGGCAGATGATTTGTAGCGCTCCATCAAATCGCTAATGAAATCTGTCAACACGCAAGCTGCATGCGCCATCACCAACAGGCGGGGAGAGCGGATACAAGTCGTATTTGGAGCTCAGGAAAGTAGAAACAGCCGCATATACGCATCAACGATTGAGTCTATAGTTTCCTCCTCAGGGGACTCATCGCTTCCTGCCGTTTCTGAGACAATAAGAATCAATCAGCTGCTGTGACGCTTGCATGCCCCCACCGCCAATGAAGCTGCCAACAGCTGACATTAACACGCTGTGACCCAGCAACAAGCACCAAGTGACAGAGAGAAAAACAACCAGGATTTAAATGCAACCACCGACACTGTGACCTTTTGACACTGACCTTCTCTATGTCTTCTAAAGTCTTGTAGTACTTGGCTTCTGTCTCCTGGATCTCCACTAAGCAGCAGTTTCTCTTGTCATCTTCTGTCATTCCCATTTTCTGTGGCCAGAAAGAGAAAAGGTTCTGTTTGAGTGGTGGGAATTCGAGGCATTCGTTTCTAGTTCCGCTAATATGTGAACATATTTGTACAGTAGTGGCTAGATTTAAAAGGACAGTGTTCTGGTTCATGGGGTTTTGACAAACTATACAAATCCCCAATCTTTCTTATGCTGTACCTGGCTCCTCATGAGCAAAGGCAGGCAATTCAAACTTGGTTTCTTTCATGTTCAGTGTTGATTACTCATAATTTATCTTTTTTTTTATGTACAATTGGTTTGATTCTCAATATGAATCATAGATAGTGAAAGATATTTTTGAGTGCTGAATATCTGCGATGACAGAGTTATGGGGAAGGCGATGAAATAAAGGCATTTAATCACAAGGTATTTATATATTTTATTTATTTTAAGGTACATACTGATCATTTGAGCATTTTCATTAAAGGGTTAACAATTTAAAACAAAGGTTACAAGAAAATATAGATCAATATTTAGAATTAGTTTTGAGTACAATGACGTCTTCCATCTTTCTTTTGACCACATGAGGGCCACATAAATACAGGGAAGTGGCTGCATGTGGCCCCCGCAGCGCACTTTGGCCACCTGTGATCATGGGAATTAGCAGCGACATGAGTCAGTACATTAAGAAAAATGTAATATGATTTTATTGGACGAATGAAGATGTGCAGCTGCAGAACAACGTCCAATAGTTGTAGTGACCCCACTTGGGCGAGAGTCACAATCCTCATCCAAGAGCACTGAGTCAATGCTAAAAGCAGATGGGGGTTTTGAACCAATGGCGAAAGTGTCAGGTCAATGTCCTCTGCAGATGCAGTGCAAATGATGAGGTAGAAGGGGTGAGTGAAGTGAGAGGACGGTGTGAGTCACAAGCATCACAGAACTCACCTGCATGTATCTGATCTGCAGCATGAGGAGGTATGAGACAAGAAGTGAGAGTGCATCATTCAGTTTGAATGAAAGGTCAAGGCAAGTCCACAGACGACATCGTGCAAATACAACAGCCAAAGGAAAAGAGACAAAGTGCAACACCATAATCACAGCAAGTGAAGACACCCTGAGTGATGTCTTCTAGACAGCACTTGTTATGAGGATATAGGTGAAGACCAAAGTAGTCGATAACTGATTGAAATTACTGAAGGAATGCAATGAAAAATAAACCTGAATCACACTCTACTGTTGTGATTGGCTGATAACTGTATACACTTTAAACACACCACCGGGTAGAGTACAGCCCATGCCTGATGTTTAGAACCATGACGGCATCAGTGTTGACTGAGATTTGTAGCACGAAACGCAATAAGTCAAGAAACGCAGCTTTAAGTACATGTCAGAAGGAAGGTGCTCGGCAGGTTACAGTGCCGGCATGAGCTTTCATGGCCTCCACGGATGACAGATGTTTGAACACCAACTTGAACGCTCTGAGCTCTTACCATGGGCTGTCGTACTTCAACCTTGATGATGTCCTCATAGATATCATCACCATCATCCTCACATGGCACGCAGTCGTAGATGTCATCCTCCCCCAGGTCATGTTCACTGTGGAAAAAAAGAGGGGCCTTCATCAACCCTGACTAAGAGAGAGACACTACTAGGTGGAAAACTCAATGTTCAATCTAAACTGTTCTGGCAGCTGGTTGTTAAAGCCCAGCGAGGTCAAACTCATTATACTTCATGACTTCGAACGGCTGCATGGGCTTTCTCCTCAAGGGAACACACAAGTTGATGTTCACGAATGTTTGCTGGGTTGTGTTATCGAGCCGCGTCTCCCTTCAATTTGGGAGATATCTCTCTGGCATCTAGCTAGCAAGCTGACCTTTAATTAGGAGAGCAGTGAGCCAAACCAAAGCAGATACTGCAGGGGAAAGTTCTCCAGAGTTAAGCTCATAACGGGTCAGAGAACGTGTCCATCGTGTCTCATAAAACACAAATACGTAAATTAATATATTTAAGTAGGCCTTAAAAACAATGGTTGAAAAATCAGAGCATTTGAACTGTCAATCATAAGGTTGAAACGCAAGGTCATTTGATATAGGCTGTAAATAATATACAATTAAATTCAATAGCATGTGCACTGAAAACAGAAAAGGGCATTGACGTTGTGATCAACCGAAACTGAAGCAAAATTACACACCACTATAAAGCGTGCAGAATTTATATTCATTATTCACTCCCCCACTCATGCAACGATCGCAGGAAAGGATCATTGGTGAACACACGATTGTAGTTTTGTTTTATAAACGCATACGGTTGAGAGGGTATTACTGGTCTGAATGTGGTTCTGCAAAATGAAAACAACTCAGTTCTGCACTCGTCTGGAGGGCTACCGCTTGTTTTAAATCACATGGGACATCTCAGTCTGAGCAGAATATGTTTTCCCAAACGGAGGAAGTCAAATAAATAAGTAAACATCATAAATAAATAAAAAGTTTACAATGTGGATAGTTTCTATATCCCAGGTCAGTGGAAGAATGCAGGAGCATGGATTTGGAGTTACAGACATACGAAGACCCACTGGAATATACAGTCTCTGCTCATCGGTGGCTTGGGAGTAAAGAAGTGTTGGGTATATACAGGTGCTTCTTTTCTATTTGCAGAAGACCTAAAGACAATAACACACTAGAGTTGAGGAGATTGTCTTCAGACAGCTTCTTCTTACATCTGTGCCGATTAGCAGGTAGCAATTTGAGGATAAGAGTGGAAAGAGCACTTTCTTCTATGATATATTCTCACATGGGTGGGATGTGAAGTGACTTGGCTTGGCTCACTGTTAGCAGAGTGGTTCCTCCTCTTTCATTACAGAAAGTGGTTCGGGTTGAACACAGAGAAAGCAGGAGGACAAAGGGCGACCAACGCTCCTCCATCAGCGTCCTCTCCCTCACACCGCAGACAACTACTCAGACAGAATGAATGAAAGAGAAACGCAGACAGAGCACTGTATTCACCTCTAATCCATCGGGGATGATATTCAAAGTGTGAGGGTCTGTTCAGTGATACGAGCAAGATTTATGGAAGGCTGTAAATGACAGCATTCATGAGTGCAGCAGTACCCAAATGACTGGCACAGCAACGGCTGAGAACATGATTTTGACAATATTGCAAATTCAGAATGCAAAAATGTGATGCAATCTTCTTGCCTTCTTCTTCGCTGTAAGCCCGATATATATATATATATATATATATGCACACAAGAGGCTTTTATTTCTCTCCACTTCTAGACTGGGTCCCGCGTTACTATAGAGTGCAACGGACCACTGTTGATGGAAGGCAAAGTACAGTATTTTTTTCTAAGTTTAACAATATATTGAGACTTCGAATCACACTTTACGTTGTCACCACGACGAACAAATATGTGAGACATGGGTCGGACAGTCCAGATAATGTTTGACTGCTGAAGCGCTTTTGCTTGGTCATTTCACGGTGCGGTCACTGAAGTCATGGTGTGGTGCCTCTGTTACTGGCATAACAGGATGACAGAAACTTCTGGTGAAGTTTGAAAGGGTTTTCTACTGCAACTTGGGTTTTTCAAATCATATTCTATTACACATTCTATCGCAATGTCGATTAGAATTGAGAAAAACATTCAGGCCATATTGGAAAAAATACAATTTGGAATGTACAGTAATTATTAAAGTCTTCTCTTTTTATGTTATTACACAGCTCAGGTACATACATGCACATCGGCTTGGGACCATGTTAAACCATTAGGCCCAAGGGTCGGCATCTGCACTAAAACCATTATGGTGGTGTGTCTATGCATTGGGGGATGTGATTATCTAAAATGCCTCAGCTGGTTTATATCGATTTATTCACGCACACATGTAGCTGTGCATTCCTAGGCATGCCAGCACGTCACTACAATGGCAGGCAGGAGAGCAGAGTCAAGAATTAGATCAAATTTTCTGTGTGACTGCACAGTGACGGACCACAATCAGGCCAGTGGCTCAGACACTCTAGTGGCCTACACATGATTAAGGAAGAGCTGCTGACGCATCACATCACAGCCATGGATCATATGGTCTCGGGAGGTTAATTGTGTCTAACATTTCCTTTCTGTTGCTGAGGTATACCACGCAGTGAACTCCTGTATTTGAGCCAGAACATGGGGTAATGACGCCACAGGTCGAGCATAAAACCAGTATAAACAATATAAACCAGATCAACAGGGCAAACATTAAAGGCTGCGCAGCAATATCTCAATGCCAACTCGATGACTGGATGTAACAAGGAATTAAAACAGTAATATGACCAACTTGTTTGGGAAAAATGAAACATTAAATAATAATTCAGGTCTAATCATAACAGAGCAGGGGATGACATGGCATGGCGTGAGGAAAAGAGGATATTCTAGGTAGAACTGTGGGCAATGGAGGTATCAGGGCCAGTCCCAAAATATAGATATACCTTCAGGACTACAGATGAGGCAAACCTACACTGGAGGTTTGGTGAAGACCAGGCCAGAGAAGTGCTGCACTCACGGTGACTACATCATCTGGGTGTAGTGCCATACGCTGAGCTTGCAGCCAACACACAAGAAAGTGTATGTAAGTTGGACAGGGTTTGTAGCAAGGTCAACATCCACGCTACTCAGGGAGAGTGGCACGGGAGGGAAGGCCTGCCTGCAGGCAGTCAAAGACTCTTCCATGGCCACTGAAAATGGGGAGTCAGTGGCCAAAAAATGCGCCCAATGCTACACGACGGGTGAATTAAACTCAAGTGTATTACTGTAGAGTCAATTGCCACTCAGTTGCAGTTCAGTCACAGATGTATTAAATGGTGCACGCATCAATGTTCCAGGCTTATTAATAAGTCTGAGTCCCGGGTTATTGCTAGCGTGGCCCATGTGCCAAGTGTGTCTTACTTTATTAGTGTCGGCTCTGCTGATGAATCAATTATGGGTCCTGTCATTGATGAGGGAAAGTGCATACACGGCCTTTGTGAAAGGTCAAGAGCAGACGTGCAGCTCAGCACCACGATTAAGTCAATAGGGTCTAGGTCTTTGAACCCAGGGGTGACACCAAATCTACGTGATGAAACCACTCACTGTTTAAAAAGCAAAGAAACTGGTCAAGTTTTAAGACTTACATGTACGGTGAGCTCCACTTCTAAAACAAGCAGAAACTACAGTAAAAACTACGCATGGTTCAGTCAATCTTGATGAAAGCTGACTGAATTAGAAGACCTTTTTTTGTACTTAATCATTTTTATATTAATCACCCATAAGCATAACAAATGAAAAAGTGTGTTATTAAAAAGAAACAAAAAACATTTCAGCATCAGGGAGCACAAGTATGCTGCAGTTTCTATCACTGAAAAAGTTTTGCATTGAATTAAATGTAAATTTGTGCACAAATTTTACCTGTAAAGCTGTATATTTCATGTTGCCTGGATTACAACTACAAATGCTGTACTGTAAGTATTTCCATTTAAATATGCTCAGTTGTTTTTCACTCCCTTTAGATCATGTAAACTTGCTTTAAAGAGTCATGTACATGTATGATGCTTGCTTTAAAATTAAACCAACACAACTATATTCTTTAAAATCAACATACTTTTTATAGAGCTAAAAAACTCACAATCCTCACCTAAAATCCAGAAACAAAGAGTACTTAAGGCTTCAGCTGTTAACTTGCTGATTTCACAAAACAGATAATATTCATACTATAGTCTTGCACGCCTTCTGTCCTCTACTCTGGATGACCAGGAACTAAATTTATTTTTGCTTGAAATGTAATTTTGAATGTAGACAGAGAAAGGGGACCTATCCTGCTGGTTTATGATAAATCTGAAACTAAATTGGACCCTTATGGGACACTCCAGTATGTTTCTATTTGCATTAAAGTCGATATATTTTGGAATATTAAAATTAGAAAACACACATATGCCCCACCCGAAAACACTTTTTTCCTGGAGCTGAAATCTCCAACCACTTCACACTTCTGTGTGAACAAGGCACGGGGAAGTAGTAGGAACAAAACCTCCACCTCACCTCTGGCTACATATGCCATGCGAACCCCTCCCTTTGGGTTAAACCAGGCCTTCTCAAATTCTGGGGAGCATGTGACCTCGGGAACATACTTTTTTAGAATACATCCACTCATGATTTTTTTTTTTTATTTCAGATAAATTGATGCTCTCTAAGTCTTTTCAGTTACAGGCAAAAACAATGTTAATAAAGTTATTCTTTATTGGAAGTTAATCTTTTTTCTTTCCTTTGATGTTAACAAGGATGCTATGTTATGCAGAGGCGTACTTATCATAATTTTATAGACAAACAACACTATTTGCAGAGTTGCTGGAGAGTTGGGCAACAGAAATTCAACCACTAAGTAGGGTGACGTTTCAGGAGAGCTGAGACTCGCAACTCATCGTGAGCTAGAAGGCCGCACTGTTTATGTTCTCTGGGTTTGTAGGTGGCTGGAGGAAGAGTCAAGGGCAACAAAGTCAGATAACTAAAACCTCAGAAGGGACATCATGTGAGGTAAGACTTCAACATCTGATAGATGATTGAGTCATAAATTGAGTGAAGTTTAGTTTAACGTCATTGCATTTATTGCTTCGTTGCTTACTTTACGCATTTCACATACAATGCGTGGCAAGAATGTGGTCCATTTCTGAAGTTCCTACATTTTTCCCAGCCCTTACGTCTTTTGTAGAGGAATTTGTTCATATTTGAAAATGTACAGTCCATAATCCAGTCTTAGCCCGCTTGGCATGGACTCCTCGTCCTTGCAAGAGCTTCAATTTCCCCGTCACAATCACATATTCTGCAGGCATTCAGGATAATCTTCATCACGCAGGCTCTTCAGCCAACCACGTTCACCGCTGGGAATCATTGTGTCATAACGAACGGCGGTTAACTAATTATTCTCAGCTAATTTAAGACAAGAGGCTTCTGTCATTGTAGAAATCTACTTTCAGAAAAGACTTTCGCAGCCTGAGCGAAGCCTGCGCCGCCACATTTCACTGCCAAAGTCGGCGGGGAGGCAGCCAGGCCAGGAGCCAGAGCAGAACTTGTGTTGCCATAGCAACAGGCAACAAGTAGCGTGTCAGAGGAATTTCTGATAACATAATGAGAGGTTAGACAATAATAAGTTTCGGGGGATATTTTCAACTGAGGGGGCGATATCGACAGCTACAGAAGCAATGAACGTGCTTCGCAATTAAACTGCGGTCACCCATTCATCATGGGGACCTTTGCTAATAGTTTGTGGAAGCTCATACATGCTAAGCAAGTCTGCTTGAAAACAAAACGGTCACGGACAATAACCTGACAGTCTTTTGACATCACTTTACGGAATTGATCTCTAGGAGGTAAAACCCAAAATCATTTTTGGTGTGCATTTGCTTCCTGTAAGAGCCATAACATGACACTCGATATTATGAATTTGCATTGTCTAAAGGTCAGTCTTTCTGGAGAGGTCAATGAATTTTGTGGGCTGGAGTGTGTGACCAGCTCTCTTACTCTGCCAGCTCCTCAAGGCTCCTGTACACGTCATCCTCATTTAGTGCGGTGTCCTCACTGGGAAATGGCCTGGGAGACAGAAAAACAAAGAAGTGAGCAGGAACACAATTTTTCAAATCCTTCTGAGGAACATCTCTCACACGTGACAACCATCATCATCAATCACGCCACTTTTGCTGACATTTCAAAGTATCTTTCCATCACTGACAATCTCAGGGATCCACAAAGGTAAACACTCTTTTGTTTTCAGATGGATGACCAGGTGTGTTGTGTCATACATGCTCTCAATGTCCTTCAGGTAGAAATGATGACAGATCCAGTGTGACAGAGAGAAAGTATTTCTGCAGCACATTGGCCAACTCCAGTTTAACAGTGGTGCAGGAATGTTTTATATGTCAATGATTTTTTCCAATTGTAAAGGTTTCTGAATGCCCTGCCACCACCGGAAGAATAAGGCATTGAGTAACCAGCACACCACAAGGACATAAAGGTCAATCGTTTTTTGTTTTTTTTTTCCCCGATTCTATTTATCTTTATCTCTTTATCTAAAACAAAATACTGACAAATATGGCCATGTCAGCATTGTTTCGCTACAATACAGCCTGATCTCCTGCCTAAGACAACGGGGCGCAAGGGTCTTTTTTGCAGCACTGATGTTCATGGTGTCTGTGTAACAACTCCCCAAGCAAACTCTCTCACACACACAATATAGCACTGCGAGCAGTTCCCGCTTTGGTAAACAAGTCCACTTCCTCCTGACTCCACGCAATACAAACACTAAAAACAAAATGACAACAGTAGTAACTATTCTGAGAGATCACACTGGAATGATTGGTTCCAACAAGGTTGCTGCAGGTTTCAATCAGGTCCACCTATTTTCGAAATTTTTAGAAATGTATGTTGTGACACACTAATAGACCTTTGTTTATTTGTTTATTTTCTGTGTAGCATCAGTTCTCTTCCATATTCAAGCAAAATTAGTATTGAGAATGAAATATCCCTAACCAAATCGAAACGTGCTTTGAATCATATCCAACCCAGTTCCACACCAAAACACACTTAAAACACGCACACAATAAAAATAGTTGTTTTAAAAACTACATAAGTTGAAGATCTATTACACCAGTGCAGTTCAAATATGAGTACAATTGTGATATCGTCTGTTCATTCGAAGAGGCTCAAGTTGAGCCACAGGAAATCAGTCCAGGTGGTGACCAGCTGGTAGAGGGTTGTAGGGCATTTCTGATTTTTATTAGGGGTTGGTTATCAACTCTTTACTGCCAGTTTTCTCTTGTTAAAGGTATTAATATTACCTTCAACAGATAAAAAATATTATTTCAAAAGACATAGACAAGACAACTAGTCAACATAGTCGAATTTCATCACAAGTCATAAGTTGCTGTCCTAAACATAAATAGAGTATATGTTGCTGTCCATGTTAAGTTAATTCATTTATTTATTTTGGAAGAACAAAGTCATGGCTCAAAGAGATTTTGGTCAAAGCAGCTGCCTCAATGATACAGTGCTATTTGAGGTTAAATCAAGAGTCATCTGTGTAACCTATCTTAATTTAAGACCTCTTCATAATTCACTGTATCAACATAAGCACTAATGCACTTTGATTTTATTACCAGCCAACTATCTCTTGGGACAAATAAAAAAGACTTAATGTGACACATTTTGGGCCCGAGCCTTTAGTTTGACACGGTTGTCTGACACAGATTCATATTTAAAAAGCACCACGGTGAAATTCCACTGAAATAGAATATACTAGGCTGAGCCATGTTCTCGGAGACATGAAAATGAAATCCATGAGTCAGTGGACTGTCCCAAATCTGAGAGGAGATGAGCACAAACAGTCTGAAATAAAATGGACTGGATAAACAGGCGGAGAAGAATGTTGAAAAGGTACAAAAGAAAAAATCACTCTGGACGCAACTGAACAGAATGTGATGACTTTCGGACCTGTCCTTTTCTTGTAACTGAAAGAATAGGAAACAGTATATAAATATATTCCAATGAAAATTTGCTGAATGTGTCAGAAAAACAGAATTTAAGGTGCAAAATTGGCACAAAAAAAAAATCACATTTTTCACATTTCAAGCCCTCATGGTTCTGACCAGAATTGTTTGTGGGCACATGCAACGCTCTTGGTCAACATAAAGGTTTAAAACTGTGCATTTCTTACTGGCGATTTTCACATGAAAGATGCCACCAAACAATGAACTGCTCCGCTGAATAGTCGATGTCGATACTCACATGCATGCTAACTCAGCCTAGAGTGATTAATTGACAGCGCTAATTTCTCTGTTTTTAATTTGGTGCAACTTCATTAAAGCCTGTGCAATTTCAAGCCCGATCTGAGTAGACGTTATGAAATAATAATAATAAAAGCAATCCCTAATGTGATTTGTGTGTGCTCAACACCGGCTGTTAAGGGAAGCGCAGCACTGAAGGAGCTTCCGCCAGAGCATAATAACACACCCACATCCGTTGGCTCCCTCCAATGAAATGTGCACTATATTATAAGTTATTAATGGAATCCCGCAAGGCAAAAATTAATTACACAGTAGTAACCACCATGCAACCACATGCATCACCTCTGTGTTGTTTTGCAGCATCAAGGATTTCCAAAGCAGCCATTTTCTCCACAATGGTGCCACGAGGTATTATTGAAGCCCATGTAATTTCATCAGAACTCCTCTTACGACTCGTCTCTTGACAAATCAGAGAGCATTAGCAAGCCATAAACGCTGCGTACCTCACGTTTCCGAGCTTCTCCTGGAGTAGATGCTCCCGCAGAAGTGAAAAGTTTTGAACAATATGCAAATAAATATGCAAGTACTTTATCATGATTGATATAGATTTTGGAATAACTTAAACAGTTCTGTTGCTGTGTCCAAAGTTCAGTGACTTTTCAGTCAAGCTCCAACAATAGCCTCCACTTATCTACAGTATGTCTTTCAAGTGGTATTTTAATTCAGCAGACATCAAGACACATCAAGACATTTTGAATTATTCACTTTATTCATAAAGCATTCAAATGTATGTTTGAACAACATAAAGGAAATCAGCGCTTTCGAATGCAGAATGAATTTGAAGGTGAAAACTGCTATGACATTCGGACTCGTGTAGGCTGAGTGGTCTGATGCTACATACTGTATGTGAGCTGGTTTGGAATGATCTGATTGAGTGTGAAAATGGGCAAGCTACTTTGATTTTTTATGAGAAGATCTCAAGAGCTTCTAAATTCACTGAACTGTCAAAAAGGACTGTAAAAGAGTGGAGTCCTTCAAATGCATCCAGCGGAGCGCAACTTGCAAGGCTGCTATGGCAGAAGTGTGTTTCTAAACTATATGCATAACAGGCCAACACTATGATAGTATGGCAGTAAATATATATAATTCATGACTACCATTTAACCAATTATTTCATATTTTAAGTATAACTTGAAAAAGTAACTGCACCCAGCTGAGGAGTAAGACACAAACACATTTTTGTTCCATTCTTGTCCTGTCTTGCTGGCATGAATGAGCACAACAAACAAGAATTGTCTGCAGCAACATTGAAAAAAATAAATATAATGACTGGCCAGCGAGGATGAGTTGATGTCATCAATGACATCAGACAAGAAAGCTTTATTGACGTCAAAATCGGTACGTCAACGCATCATATTATTGTTCGTGCAACAAGGGCTGCTTCATAATTCATGAGACTGGATGGGCATCAAGAACCGGTCACCATTCAGATGCGGTAAGAAATTGTCCTCCTTTATGGAATGGTGAAGCCTGCAGCTGGTCATAGTTATTGAGGAGTTTGAGTGGTGATGTTCATGTGACTTCACTTTGTTTGCAAAAGTGATTTATCTTTAGGATGACCAAACCCCTTCAACATCATGTTTCTGTTTCAAATATCCTTTTGATGTTGTCATGCCAGACATGCCAACATTCTTCAAACTGTTGACCAGCAGTTGCAAAAGAAAAAATAATAAATTTCAGGTCAGTATTTCATTTGACCATGGCACATGGTCAAAAACCAATCTCCACAGCTTTAGAAATCCATCGGACTGTTTCCGGTTACTGCCTGTTCATTTTCATTTGGCGGTCTAAGTCAAAATAACATTTGCGTGCTCGCATGAATAACACGTTTTTCCCCCCCCACACACATTTACAGTCGAACAGTCGTTAAAACATTTCTGCAAATTATCACGAGACATATTCAAAATGGCACGAGTGGGAGACGGAGTGTATGTGCGATGTGTTAACTGCATTTTAATGAGTTTAATTCAGTTCATTGACACGGCAGAGATACATGCATGCTGGCAGAGGCATCACAATCAGGGAAGGGGGACGGAGCAACACATTAAGACTTATCACGAATTATTGTCATTTTCCAGCTTCTGATATTGAAGCAAATTGATATCAGCAAGAAACAGAGGCATCTCATTTATAAATGTATCTCACTCAGGGAGTCTTGCTGAATTGTTAAATGATAGTATTGTTTTGTTTTCAAATCATACAATGCATCAGTGACGATGTTTACAGACGAAACAAACAGTATCAGTATCTTCACCTCACTATTGTGCTGAGATAAGGATGTAAGCCAATTCTGCCAAACCCAAGGCCTATGGGACAACTCTGGCCCGTGGAGCCATTTAAAGCTGCCCAGAGAGAACCAGGAGCTCAGTTGCTGCTTCCACACTGTAGTAACCATGTGAGCTCTACCAACCATTTCATGGATCTAATGGTTGGTGTATCATTCACACAGCAGGAACCCAATCGAATGGTGCCAGGAACCTTTACAGTCCCATTTCCAGAGCAGGGTCTCATTGTTTGTTCCTATGGAACCATCCCCACACCTCGACATGAAACTCTTAATAATGAGTGCGACTCTTAGTGTTGGACTTATTCGATGCCGGCAAGAGTTTCCAATCCCGATCCGATCGCAAACTCATAATCAGATCCAGGATCAACACAATTTAAAGTCAGTTTGTTCAGTGTTAGAGGAGTATTTACACACAGGCTCTAATGTTAGTGCAGAAAATGTAGTTACGTTACGCAGTAAAACACGAGTAGAGAGACAACACCTACACCCAAACAACTTAGAGCCTTTACCTTTGTTCAGCATAAAGGCAGAAAATTATGCTTAACTGACTATGAATGAGGATCTTTCATTCTATATCCACAGCACCGCATGAGCAGGGTTCTTCAACAATGAAGGACCTTTTCTCGATTGCATTCTTTCTCCACTCTCATTGGCCTGATGCCCAACTTACGTGCTGCCGCATCTCATTAATCATATAGGCAGAACCACATTTGTGAGCTGGTAGTGAACCATTGATGCTTCGAGATGATGAAGAATGAATCGGAATCTATCTCTGCCTGAAAGAGACGTGAGAGACATCTCTGCTTCACATCTGTGAGAGAAAAGTAACTAAACCTCCCTGTCTTGGGGTCAAATGACAGCATTGATCAGCGGAGCACATCTGCGGGAAAGAATCCCTCACAGCCATTAAGATGAAATACAGAACTGCTCAACAACCTGTTTTATGACTGCAAGATCAGTCGAACCTCAAGTCAAAAGTAATTGCAAAAGAGTTATGTCAGTGAAAAGGACACATTGTGAATCATTTGCTTGAATTATTGAATGCTCCAGCTGTTGTGAAGATGAATGAGAAAATCACGACACCAACCTGATGCCTTTGATTTGTGCGATGCTGTGATGGGAGATTCTTGACAGCGTAGAAATCACCTGAAATAAAGATAGAGATTTGTCAACAAAAAACATGACATGAAATAAAATTCAAAATCAGATATACACGTAGGTTCATTAAACAAGTGCATTGAATGGGAAAACATATGACGTGTTTTTTTTTGGCCAACTTTTTGAAAGTGTGTTAGCCATAAGTCCAACAGTAATGTTGCGATAAACCACAAGTGGTTTAAACTGTATGTATGTAGATATGTGAAAGTGAAAAATCCTTTTCTACCCAGTAATTCAGGACAACCCCTTTAACTTGCCAAGCATGAATTTTGCATTGCAGCATTGCAACCTGTTCAGGGGAAATGTATCCCTCTGGTTCAGCCGTGCATTTCAATGCAAGACCTTGGCAAAATAATGCAGATGGCATAATTGCAAGATCGCGTGAGGCTGGTTGAAGAGGGCGAGGTAACTACCCACCCACAGTCTTCTACACCTCATTATCCACCGATGGGCATATTTCGGCAAACCTCCCTGCCATGACAATGCCAGATGTCTCCTTGACGAGGAAGGGGAAAATTGTTATCTCAAACACCCTTCTCCCGGCAGGTGTGTCATCAGAAACCTCTCATTGAACACCCACCTCTCTGAGCACACATTTCCGAGCGGCTGATATTAACATTTGGGCATATGCTAATGTCTGCGCTGAATGGAGGACTTGCCACAGGAAGACTACTTGCGCTAAAGTGCTGTTGACCAATCCCTTCATTCAAGTGCTTCTCATGTTCAATGTCACGGGTTTTGAAGAGGGCTCATTACACTGAGCATTTGTGCGTATCACATCACATTCACTTAGCGCCAACTATGGGAGAACCTTCACAAAAAATAAGCAGGTATGTAGCCGGCCATTCATTT
The DNA here is from genome assembly GCF_027744825.2 of Synchiropus splendidus. Classification (NCBI taxonomy): domain Eukaryota; kingdom Metazoa; phylum Chordata; class Actinopteri; order Syngnathiformes; family Callionymidae; genus Synchiropus; species Synchiropus splendidus. The sequence continues at coordinate 60,666,081 of NC_071334.1, read as the reverse complement.
CCATACTGGATCAGTTAGTCATTAGGTAGCTATTTTAATGCAGCTGAAGGCAAAGAGGGTGATATTAAAATAAAACATGGGGGAGAGGAACAGCTTCTGATGACATACATCACTGTGGAAATACTCAGCTTCCTACTTGGTGGCACACTGCCCACCTCGCAACGCTGCAGGCAAGCATCACATATGGCACAATACTGCAGCTACGCTATGAGATCTGCTTTTCTGTCGGTGGCCTACATCGTTTTAGTACAAATTATAACATAGGAATGATAGAAATTCATCTAAATTGCAGGACAGGATCCGGGATCAGGATTAAATTAGGTTGGGCACAGCAATGGCAATTCTTGTTAGCCATTCATATTACAAACTAGAATGTAAAAAAAAAAGTTCGCTTTAAAATGTAAATGCAAATTTGCAAGATGTATGACACGCAAAGGGCTGCCAGTCTACACTGAATTGAATTGGGTAGGTGTTTATTGCAGCAGGTGCTATAGTTTTCGAAAATTCCATGGGCGTGACATTTGGTTGAAAAATTACCATGTTTTTTTAATATATATATATATATATTTTTTTTTTTCCATCATTGTTTTTTTTATTTGGCAATTTGACATTAACTAAATAACAAAGCAAATAAAATGCTAGGCAATAGAAACAATACATAACAGATCTTCTGAGAAATATCCACACTAGAAATATAACTGCACTCCTGAACAACTTTGCAAATAAATTAGATGAGAGCTGTGGACAAATCAAGTGCTCCTTGTGTCATTCAACACACTGCAGAAACAGCAGAAAGAACGCCCAATATGGAAGTTTCATAATAAAAAGAGTTCCTCTAGAAAGGAGAAAAAGGTTCAAATGTAGTTCCACCTGACCCCAGTCACAAGTGCTGGTCAGAGTGGGTGTTCAGCATGGAAATATTGCCACCTGATTCTCTAAAGCCAGACCATCAGAACAAACTTAAAGAGTTACATGGTGAATGTTAAATAACTGTTAAATAGTTGTATACATTCTACAAATCCTATGCAGTGTGAAAGTATATCAGCAAAATATTCAATCATTGAATAATCAGTTTTTCTTTCTTCACCCATTTATCTGGTTCAGTCACTGCAGCTGGAACGTTGCAAACTTTAATGGTCGTCCTCTCATCTCCCTAGGGGGTCGTAATGCCAGGGTTAGCCCACAAATGAAGCCTCAATCCCATGTCTCAAAAATAAGGGATTGCAGAAAGACATTGGGTTCTTCACTATATAATGAAATGCCTACATTTCCACAATTTATCAGGTGTTTATAATTTAAAATTAAGGAAATATGAGAAGCATAGTGCATAGTGCACTGACATGTCCCATCAGCTGACCGTGTGAGTAAAGACTGCACTAAACTCCCCACACCAACAGCTCACGCAACTGGTGGGGCCAATGCACCTGGCGACCTTGTTCTGTGAATATGCACAGTCATCAATTTTGGATTCAAACCATACTGACAAGGCCAGGGATCTGATGTGATTAAGATCCACAAACATGACTTGAGCTATTGACAGTCCATGTCTCCAACACACCCATCTGCCACTCGTGCTTATATTTAATTCAGACATGATTGTTCGATGCACCACAGATCGATTCGCAAGCTGCAAGTACTTCATCATAGAGGAAGCGCATTATATTACCGTCATGTAACATGAATATAAATATTGCCCTCAGCTTCCAACTCAAATGTCAAAATCCTGATTGTAACTTGCACATGTTAAATGAAATAAGGGCTGCTGAAAGTGTTGCAAAGGGCTACAGAGAGAGAGTCAGAGCAGATGGCTGAGAGGAGAACCCTGCGTGCCAAACATCAATAATAGGCAGACAGTAGAAGAAGGGCTGAGCTCATGTGTGTCCCACTGCCTGCGGGAATTTCTGCCTTTTACAAACCTTCTCCGATCAAACCCCCGTTTTCTCCCTATGGTCTCAGCTACTATTTCCAAAAGCCAAATACCATTTGAAGATGACAGAGATCGTAATTTTACAACAAAACAATCAGTCCCACGAGACACAGCGGCACAAACACGGAGAAGAATATGTGAAATATTTCAGCCTTCAAGTTTTATAGTTAGTTTTATAAGCTCATGATGAACTTACTTTGGTAAAGAATAAAATGCTGAATCAAGTGGGAGAGATTTGAATCATCCAACTTCAATAGAAACGTCATATTTTAAATTCAAGCTTTTCAACAGTTTGTAGGATTTGATAATAGTTGTTCATTCATTATATGACAAGATTCATATTTTATACGCTAGATGACAAGTTGTAATGATCGTTTTATGTACAATGTCCATCTTTTTCAAGCCCGTTTTGTTCAAGGGAACAAATAGATCAAAAACTTCAACAGTAATTATTAATAGTGTGAACACAGGAAGTCTCTTCCTGGTGACCCAGGGCAATTAGGAACAACCTGCAGCTGAGAAGACAGAGGTGAAGATCGATTGTGAACTTCCTGAAATGAGAGGACCACAAGTGTCAACGATGAATATTAAAGTGTGCACGCAAACTTCAAAATGTATTAGATATTAAGGCACACAGGAGACATTGAGTCTTTCCAAAAGAAATGTGCAACAAACTACACAAACTAAGAATATTTCGATTACCGTAATTTCCGGACTATAAGCCGCTACTTTTTTCTCGCGGTCTGAACCCTGCGGCTTATAAAACGATGCGGCTAATATATTGATTTTTACAGGGATATTCCAATCAATCGGCCACCGATTATGAAAGGCTGAACACGTTGTGATCTGTGAATGCCGACCACTGCCTGTCATTACTGGTCACAAAATCCGAGCACATGTGACAGCAGCCGTTCTGATGAGGCACCGCCCGCGGTTTGTGATGCGTCCGCTCCTCCCTCCCGACTCGCCACTCACTTCGCAACGGCGTGTCTAATGCGGAAGCTTTTTTCAGTCTGTCATGTCAAGTTTGCATCCTGCAGCACATGCACGTTAAAGGGCGTCAACGCCACGAATTCAATACGATATTTAAAACACCAGCACTTGACGGAGCACAGAGAGTTTTCTGGTGCTCATGAAAGTGAAACTGCAGGAACCAGCGGTCACTCGCGACACTCGCCGGTCTGAGCGTGACGTTCAGAACGCGAAGCATATTGCCCGAGAAATAATCATTAATTTCACCGCGCCAGATGAGCAGCCTTTCTCAGGTGTCGTTTTAAGACGGAATCAACCGGGTCCGAATCCGCTGCAGTCTTGTGTGTGTCAGATGCAGCGTTCGCGGTGAATCTGAAACGTTTGCAACCGTCCAGAGTGAGAACTTTCATGAAAGAAGTTGAAGACAGCTACTTCAGCTGAGTGCTCTCCTTGTCTCTCGGAGCATCCCGAGTTTTTAGAGTCTAATGAGCATGCTCTTTGCTGGCAAAAATATTGAGCTTCGTCACATCAAACCGATGACATCACGGGCGTTTTATTTACCTTTAAAGCGCTCAAATTGCGCTGTTTTCGCCCGCGTGTCCGCAGCTCTGCTGACAGAGACCATCTACTGGAGGGTGAAAACAGCGCTTTCTGAACACTTTAAATGTAAATAAGATGTGAGGAGTTCATGACTGGAGTTCAGAACATTGGCAAGATTGTTTCATGAATCAGTCTCGACACTGGACCCCGTTTTCAAAACTAGTACTAGAGGATCGCTAGAAGTGATCCTCATGCATTTTCTGTGGCGCAGACAGCAACGGTGCACCCGCGGCTTATAGAGTGGTGCGGCTTATGTATGAACAAAATCCATTTTCCTTCTTAGATTTGGTGGGTGCGGCTAATATTCCGGTGCGCTCTGTAGTCCGGAAAATACGGTATAGTTTCATAAATCGCATTTTACTTTGAAACGTCAACACCATGTGACCAGTGAAGGGTCGGACACTGACTACGTCACTGAAATTAAAGAGAAGAATGCGTTTCATGCTGGCAGGTGTATTCACTTTTAATGATCATAATAGTGGACTAATGTATGAATTCGTTTGATCCCTCTGGGGGATGTGTGAGTAGACGCGACGCAGCAGTCTTAAATGATTCCACGGTGATCAACGATTCAAAAAAAAACATTACACAAAGTTGAGTTTAGGTCATGACAAAATAACAAATAAATAAAAAATAAATAAAAATCAAATAAATCAAATAAATCTGGAACCTTTCGAGTCTCTGTCACCTCTAATGTAAATACTGAGCATGAAAAAGTACCCATGCGGGTGGGTCCCTTCAGCCTTGCCTAAACCGCCAGTGAGTGTTGACGTCTCAGGGGAGGGATAAAAGCTGGATCTTATTCATCGTAAAAAGCTAATTGTGCAGTTTCAGCTGCTTCCGACGCATCACTAGTCAACGATGAAGGGAGCCGCAGCTAGGAGGCTGAAGGACCACATGCAGGTCCGGTGCCACGGGTTGTCAACCCCAGACCTAGATTCTTTTCTACATATCCACCTTTGTCTGCGGCTCAACTACCGCTCTGCAGGAGCCTCCCCCAGCCCGTGTGTGTGTGTATATATATATATATATATTCACTGTAAATCTGCTTATAAACCTAATAAGGAAAGCTCTAGAAGAGTGGTTGTGAGTAAATAGCATTCTAGGTCTATGGATTTAGCCGTTTTGAAGCTCATGAGTGGCATATCACATACTGTATATATGAAAATAATTTATCATGAACTCCGATCTACCAGGATGTGTCAAGGTCATAACAAGAGCCTGGTGGATTTATTAGGACGGCACAGTGGGGCTGCACATGGAATTGTATGAATCCATTCAGCCGAGGTTGAAATTCACTTCTCCGCTGGATGCGAGGTCTGCATAAATCCTGATTGCAGTCAGATTGGCACCTGCCATGTCGCACAAATCTCCTCAAAGCAGACATTACAGCTGCTTGATTACAGGGGATTTCAGTGTGTTTGTCCAGGCAAGCAAAGCAGTCAGTCACGCCAGCGGACCAGCTGACCTATAGAACCCGTTTAACCTCAGCACCAGACAATGTTGCTGCCAGCCGGGGGAGGGCACTTTGCCCAGGCATCAGAAGGCGTTACGACTTATGTCACAGATTCACAATGTGTGTGAACTCAAAAATACGAGACTCACTGGTAGTAAGCGACGAGAAACATTGGCTGGCTGCGTAACTTCCACGCATCATTACGAATTATTGATGCGATTACGTGCCTGCAGATCAATTTGCAGCTTGTTTAGCTTCAGGACCTTCAGCATTGATTCGACCTGAATAATGTAGAAAGGACAGAGGGCAGCAGTGCCTTAAATGTTTAAATTGTATTTCACTGGTTGCCCCAGCTGTTCCATAATCAGCGAAATGTCAGAACCGTGTCCATGACCTGCTCCATTTCGTGCCATCATACAATGGTCTGCTCACCGTACTGTGACACACTTCCTTGAGCCACATGGTAAAGAGTCCGCAATTTGCTTGAACACATTTGCAGTACACAGATCAATGGTACGCTAGAAGACCTGTCGAGTATTGACAGGTAGTATTGACAACTATTTAAATAAGCAGGACAGAGAATACGAGCAGTGTTTCTGATAGTACACAGAGTCAGGCAGATCATAAATTTATGTTCAGATCATCAATGAAATACAATTGTGCTAAACACGAGGTGATATGTGTGAGAGAACAACAGAGCAGTCCTGCCCAGAGACCTTACAGTCTAGGCAGGATTCTAGCTAGGATTAAACAAATAGAACCACGTGAATTTTGATCCCAGTCAAACTATTTTGCTCGCATTCGACAAGCGCTGTGATTGTCCCATCAATCACAGTGCGCTTCCAAGCGCGACTTGCGAGATATGGATAAGCGCGAGAATATGCAGGTAAACAAAAATGGTGACCAAGAAGAAACCAGTACGGCATTACACAGACACTAATGACCGGACATTTAGGGCGTCCTGATGAGAGAAATTGGGCGTCCTTTTTTTCATGTTTTGCAGTTCAGGACGCCCTCCTTGCGAAAAGCCTGAGTCTAGATCATTTCTAAAGTTTGTGTTAAGCAAGCACAAAAGAAACTCATAGGTTTCATTGATAATGCCTACGAAGAAAGGGAAACACTGGTTTTCCCCGAACACTGCCCTGGAATGTGACTTGATCTTCTCACCAGGCTGCTGCGGATTGTTTCTTTTAATTAGTGCTGTATAATAAGCGATATATATGTTATATACGCCATCATTAACTTGGCTGTGGTCTCATAAGAAGTTGACCATATCTCCCACAATAATAATTAATAACATTTAACTCCACATCTTAATTGCACACTTCTTAACTGCGCTTACATATTTAATATCAATTGGGGAATTTCAGTTTGATGCAACTGGCCCAAAAACCCATAGGAGTCGAACAGCGGAGATGAAAATGAAGAGCAATGAAATAATAAAAAGTAGCTTGACTATTTAACTTCTGCTTAACTTCAACTTGTGAGTCGGAACTAAATATAGTTAATATTAATTCATTATTAGGGAAAAAATGAGAAAAATCAGGCGTGAGTCACTGTATTATAGTCAAAGTGTTTCTTAGGACGTTCAGTTTTACAAAAAAAAAGCTACATTTCTTACTGGGTGAGGCATGTAACACAGAGGATCTTTCCAAAGGCCTCTCACATTCTTGTCAGTTAGTACAGCCGTTCAGATTTAAGCACTTAGGCATTAAAAAAGGAATCCGACAGCAAAATACCCATCTCTGTGGATGAATTCAAAATGACAACTTCCTACTGCTTAGTCATGGTGGCTATCCAGTGAGATACCTTGACACAGAAGACGCATCATTGGTTCAAAATATGGGCTCAAGATATAGTATTGGATAGATGGATGGATGATGCAATGGTGCTATGGTGTGTGTCACTTCATTCAGCAGATTCATGTGAATTTCATTTATTTTCACAGTCCACTTTTGACTTATTTAGTCATTTACTATCTTCAATGGGCTTGGACTCCTACTACACTCCAAGTACTACTTAAATCTAAACTCTGAGGTTATGTAAAGCCCCCCCATGAAGTACATGTATCAGAGATGTTGAAAAGCAGTCGGAAGGGACATGTGGTGACACAGGATTAAGGCCATGGAGCAGGTTGCAAAGATAAGGGGGATGAAGTGCGAAAATGGGGATTTCCCTTCATGTGTTTAGAGCTCCGTTGTTGTGGCTAATGCTTCCACATATAGGCCTTATCACTCTCAGTCACCCGAGCTTTTGTGTGTGCGTGTGCGAGTGTGTGGCACGTGACGGTCCAGTGACCGTTGCTCTCATAGGACCAGGAAGAGAATGAATGGGATTAGGGAGACAAGCGTAATCCATCTGGTAGACGCGAGGGAGGTTTACTCTCACTCTTCTGCTGGCAGAGATAAGGAAGTTGAGAAAAGGGGAGGGCGAGAGGAGGAAATCTGTTCATCACTCCAATATCTCTATTCCAAATTTTGCCACAGTTATCGGATCTAAAAGAAAACAAACACAGATCAGTGGGAGGGAAAATCTGATGGTTTCTCGAGCACTCATCTCACTGAAACCCACAAACCACACTGTTTACCCGGTGCTGCTCTCAAGATCCACTTTATTATCCTTTATTTAACAGGTACTTAAGGATATTTGACATCTACATTGAAAACTTGGAGAAAAGTGGAAAGACAACTTCAGTTAAAATGGGAGGAAAAAATAAAAGGATTGCAGCTGGTGAGGGGGAGAGTGCAATAGATCCCTTTAGTGGTGCGCTAACTGAAGCGCAGTGGCAGTCACCTGGAGGGCTCATCATGTGGTCCAGCAGGGTGTTTTGTATGGGAGCAGTGAAAGTGACAAGTGAACAAAGAGCTTCCATTAGAGGCCCCTGTACACTTCACTCTGCGACCATTAAGTCACTGATGGCGGAGCCGAGAGCCACACAGACAGATGGAGGGGGGAACAAGAGAAGCCACGTTGGGACAAAGTCCCACTTTAAGTCAAATAAGATCTTATGGCGAATTACCTTATCAGTACGGATTAGGGCTGAGCGATTAATAAAACAATTTTCACACTTTCGATTAATTGATTGAATTTGCCTTGGTTAAACTTTAAAACTATATTAAACAGTAAACTACCAAAAAAATAAAATAAAGAGGTAAACAACATAAAATACTTCTGGAGGACAAGAGCAACAACAAAAAAGAAAGAGTAAATCGCACAAAAACACTTGTTCTTATTTTCATAAACCTGATATATCATGATAGAATTCCAACCTTGATTAATTACATAGTCCAAGCACAAACGTATGTTAAGTAGGAAATATTCGCACAGTTGAACATGACTGGAGCATGAGGAAAAGTGGAACCTTCTCCGTAAGGTTTGACAAACTCTGTCATGCAGGGAGCAAAAACTTCCAACAGACCAAGATGTGGGCCAAAAAATGTTATACTTATTTAACAATCATTCCTTGGCAGAACAAACAGAATCCAATATTAGTGTACTTTTAAATTACTGAAGGATAATTTTAGCCTTCTGCTTTGCCATCTTTCAACAAATCCCTTTTTACCCGCACACGGCCACAGTGGGCCACCTGAATGGAATTGGCCAGCCGGATTCGGGAGAACCAATTTAGTCTGAATAATTCTTTGATCACAATGCTCTTCTTACCCCGAAACAAGCATATGGTGGGATTGTCAGCAATTGACTGAGCTACCGATGATAAATGTACATTTCAGTAGGGCTGTCCCAATATGGAAGAAAAAAAAATTATGTTTCTTCTTATTCAAACTTGTTTGAAGAGTCAAGTCAGGTTGTCTACTGTACCAGTCTAAAGAAAACATGTTTTTAAACTTCTTGAACAGTTTACTGTCGTGTGGCTTCAAACAGCTCCAAGTGGATTTAGCATCAGATAAACAAATGCTTCATGCGCATACATCAGAACCTCCAGGTCAGAATAGAAATATTTACTTACCATGTGAAGCCTGAACAGGATTTTGGGCAGAATTTTTAAAATACTGGCAGAGCCTCATTTCTAGTCGACCAGTGTCATTGTCATTATCTCAGGTTTCCTGCATCAAGGATACGTTTGAAACTAAGATCGTGAGCCAAGTCCACCGAACTCTCCACAGCTGTCACATGGCGTGTCGTCACGGTCTCATTGTATTCATGTATGCAGAGAGCGTGGGGCATGTTTATTGAATTTATTGTGAGTTGCAATTGAGGTGTATCATATACGATAAGTTAAGCCCATTCCTAAAGAAGGGAAAGTTTTGACATTTGCATACAATGTCATATGCAAATTTATGTGTAACATAACTATATAAATATGGCATTGAAGATGATGCATTCAGTGGAGCACCGTGGTCATTCCTGGATATCAAAATGCGCTGATCAGTGGGGGACACTACACATGCTCCCTGAAGAGTCAGACCGAGAACACTTCCTCTACACCAGTCAGTCAGACACCAATAGGAGAAAAATAAATTAACATATCTTAATGATTCCAGTGTATTGGACAATTTCTTAGCGCTATGAATAGCAACCATCCTGCGGCCTGTATGTGTTTATAACGTGACACGTTGACGCACTGCTTTTGACGTAGACAAATTGATGTTATCGATGACTTTGATCGTTGCAGCCCCACATCTCAGTGTCACTTTCACAACACCTGAGTGTTTTTAATTCCAAATGGAAAACAATGCAACACTAAATGATAATGGAGGCAATTAATAAGCTATACCAGTACATAAAACACAATAGAAAGCAACCACATCCAGTGCAGACAAAGAGCGAAACAAAAAGTTCAATCTGGAAATGGCTTGAAGAAAGATGGGTGTCCTTCTTGTCATCTAACACATTTCCAGCAGACGGTAGAGTGTGAAATAGGCCGGAGGAATGAGGAGGAAAAGTCCAACTTCATCTATCACATTGATGGAGTGGTCTGACACACTATCAACACTGTATGCACAACTAGAGGCAATTCTCCCAATCCACTTGCTCTAGACAGCTCAATTTTTATTCAGTTGCTGTTCTTATAAATGTTGCCATGATCACACCAGAATTAAAAGTGTTTAAAAAAATAGCATGTCAGGGTAGAGGGTTATTTTTACTAACCAAAGCCAGTGCAAATGTGATACGGTGATTTGATAAATTACATTACGCCGAATATAAATAATTTTGTTGTGGAGTGCACAAAGTATGTGGGATGAATAATGCGACTATAAAGTTATATATTCAACACATCACTGAGATAAATAAAAAGAACAGACAAATTGCAATAAGTCAGGTAGCTAGAGCAAAGAGGCGTCCTCAAAGAGATCCCCAGGTCAGCACACAGTCATGAAGCAGCAGTACAGCAGTGGCTCCGTATTGAGTCTCTAATGGATTATTTACATGTAGCTCTTCAAGTGTTAGAGTCCGGCCATCTTCCAGAGGAAACCTATTGGATCGCTTTCCTAGTGACTGAGGACACAGCAAACCAATCTGTCTGTGTGGATTGTTGACTCCTTCGGCCTGGGGTAGGATCACAGCAAACACTGCACCAAAAGATTTGACCCTTTCCTTTTTAGAGGAGCTTCATACCGACTGCCTCACATCCAAATGTGAATCTAGCATGAACCAAAGGTCCATAAAACTGTGAACAGAATAGGTAACAAAGGCAAGCTCTGGCGATGTTGTAAGGGATTTTAAACCTCCGACATGGGTCTCCCATTACAAGATAAACTTGAAAAAAAAAAATTAAAAATGTATGGAAATAAAATGACTATCATTTAAATGACACACTATCTTCCTCACTGAAAATCCTGTAAACTCCCATATGCACAAAGGGGAAGTGTATATTTATAGATGGGAGGTGCAATTCCATTGAAGCACCACGTCAGTTGAGATATATAAAAACAATGAACCAGGCTTCAAGGGACTCATTCCATATTAATGACCACACTGAAGGAAAACACTGCCTTTCACAGGAGAGAAACATGTCTGGTGTGTTTTTGGTCATGATGCTCCCTTATGCAGACTTGTGTCTCTTTGTGACGGATTACAAAAGAAAAGAAAAATCTGAAATATCATGGGATCTGGAGTGACAGACTTTCATACAGTAAGGCAGGATACTGAAAGACCCCCCAGTTTTTCGAAGACACCAGGAACAAGACAGCAAACCAGGTGACAAGGGAAGGGAATGTGTCAAGTTACATTGAATGGGCAAAGAGATTGGCACTGGGTAACCTTTTGCGATGGCCCGACACGTGTGCCAACACTAGCTCTCTGTGTGGCACTGTACGCAGCTCCCCTCCCCCTTTGAAACACTTCCTTTTAGTCTTACGCCCTGCTTCTCACTGAATATTTTCACATTCCCCCACCCTGAAAACACTGTTCACGGCCCATATGACAGCACACGCGCGTGAGAAGGAGGGTAATGTGTGATGTGGTTATGGGGGTTTGTGCTCAGGGCTACATCAACCAACTGTGCTAATCAGCCAACATGAACAGACACACACACACACAAAAAAATAGAAAAAGAATAATACATGACGGCGAGTGGGGGGTCTTAAAAGCGATTGAACTGAGGCTTTAAAGTTCGGTGGTCACCAGTGGAACATCACTGAACTGGTAATATATTCTCTCTCATCTGAGTGACAATTTTTACGAGCATTGGCAGCATGAAGCAAACAAGACACTTTGTTGCTGATCCTAGTTTGTCTGGGTTGTTGTCCTCTAAACGCAAGCAGTCATTATCATCTTTTTAACCACGTGGATCTTTTGTGTTACAGTGGCAACAGGAATAGAAGACATCTTCATACTAGCTTCATTTTACTACCTATGCACTATACGTGTAAGAGCTCGCAGTATTTGCTGTCTGTGATCAATGTTGTGTGAAACAAAAGACATCACACTTATCTGTGAGCAGTCAGCGACCTAACAGAACAAAACACAAACATTAAAAAAGAATGTATCAATGGTGTTGGGAAAATTGCCATGTCATTCTGAAAATACCCTAAAGCCCTCTTTATGGTCATGTATTCTATCCCTCATCGACAAATCACAAACAAGGTCACATATTTTTGGTGGCACGACAATATTAAGGCATCATAACTGATAGCTAGAACTGGGCAACTAACAAAGTGTATATATATATATATATATATATATATACATCTTGTTTAATATTCTTTTGAAGGAGTTTAGATGTTTGAATGTTGCTAATGTACTCTATGATGCAGAATGGAGACTATTCAATAATACATTTTAGTTTCAGCAGTGGACAGGTGGTGGCAGGAGCAAATGGAAGGAGCTTGAATTAAACACAGACATATCGACAACTGTGTATTTTGCTCACAGATTACTGCAGATCTCTTTGTTTTGGCTGTTCTACACTAATTAAATGTATTACATAACAATACTGAAGGTATTTTTTCATTTTTTGGGGGGCCGGTCCAGTGACATTGAACAAGGGGCCAGAAAAACTGATTTACTGGACCAATGGGCCAGTGGTGTAAGAATCGAATGCTGAACCCACTGCTAAGTTAAAACCACCTGCAGCGAAAGCTATACTTTACTCGCCAGGTTTGTCGCGTCCTATCCGCCTCCACTGATGCAGACAGACAGTGGCAGCGATGTTATTTTGTGAATACATTCCGAAATGTTTCAGTCTTGTGAGTCAGTAAGTATCCAAAAAAATGTGAATTTCTTCTCGTATTGCTGCGATATCCTGTAGCAGTTCGGCCAGACAAGTTTTACTAGCTACTAAAACACGGCCTTTTCATCATTAAATCAGTCAAATATATGTTGTCGAAACAACAGAAATATCTATAAATGTAGATATTGTTTACAATTGTTTGATTCAGACCTGTTCCCCTAGATCCATTGGACAAACAGGTGTGTCCGTTTCTTGATGTGGACGAACAACTGTCGGACAAATGTTATATATCTGTTATCTGAATGTCCTCTAAGTCAATTGGAAACCAAAAAACATGAATGAAAAGCATGGAACTGCTGAAGTGTTGAGACAGGAGAACAAGAGAGAAGGGCTAGCAAGGCCCTGATGGTTGCAGTCGACTCCTCATATGCAGCATTGTGGTCATTAACTCGCTCAAATATAAGCTGTTGAAACAACATAAAGGTCACCTCTGTTAATTTGCATTTGAACAAACCAACACATCAAGATGCTGCTCCTAACCAACCATTTAGTTGGATGTTGATTATTAAATCAAAATGCAGAATTGTTTTCTTCTGCTCAGTCTGAGCAGGGGTCTCTTCACGCCCCAAAATTTGAACACATGATCTGTGTAGTGTCTGAAAAGAGTAAATAACGGTAATCGCTCAGCTATAATGCAAGCATCTCAGACACAGTTGTAAGAACATTGAAACAACAATCCTTGGTAAATCATTATAAAGACATGAATATGAAAAGGCATACAGAAAGCCTGAGGCACGAGGGCTTACAATCTGAACAAACAAATCTATAGTTTGTTCATTCTGGAGCTGCTGTTCTGTCAGATCAATACCAACTGCATGGCAGATCATAAGGTTAATATAAAGAGGTTTGTTGAGCCTTAACTTTAGTGTCCGAGCTTGACAAACCATTACTTGAATTCAATAAGGAATGACGTTCAAGCAAAAGTCAATAAAAATGATCTAGGAAATTTCATCAATATGACTTAAGGTTAAATACAATGAACAATATATGGGGAGGATTTTGGAAAAACAATAAAATTGTATTTAATGTCATAATGAGGTGATATGTTGAGGGCACAGAAACACCTACAAATCCAAAATAACAGTGATGAAAAGTCTCATTTATTCTTACCAACGCAGGCGCTTTTTTAAAGTGATGGCCGGACAGATGGCGGCACGAATTGCTGCGTTGCACGCCTTAAAGTTGATGTACTATTTTGGTCTTTCTCCAACTTGGTCTTGATGGGACTTGGGGCTAAAAACACTGGCGAAGATAGTCTTCATAAGCCTGGCTACACTGGGCCCATCTGCGTGAATAATTGATAAATATCTATTAAAAGTGCCACTGTCCTTTAAGATGTCCTGGTGGCTGACAGTAAACAAACAAAAGCTATGTCATCAGCATGTTTCTTCAGATGTAGCAGAAGCTGTTTTTAACCTCCAGCAGAGTGTTGCCAGCCTGTTCTTGGTGCTATTGCTAGACACGCGTCGCTGCCAGATGACACACTTGACCTCGAAAAACAAAGCCAGCCACTGATTATCTTGAATGTCTGTCAATGAATGGAAAACAGAGTGGGAAACATTTGGGAAATTGTTCCTTTTAAGTCTGAAGAATTGGGATACATGAGGTGATATGAAACAGAGGTGTAAAGTTGTTCAGCAAGCTGCCTCTTTCGATTACCACCGTTAGGTCATAGAGCTTTATGACGGTGATAATGTGCAGTGTTGGCGCCAGAGGACCACAATAAAGGAACCTATTTGATATTCTCAAACAACTGGAAGGCTTTCCATGGAGAAATCCCATTATTGGGCACACTAGATGTCTGTAGAGGGAGGAGGGGGGAGAGAGACAGAGAGAGAAGTCTCCCCACAAGTGACACATCACAGCCTCAGACAGCCTTCTGTGTCAGCTAGAACAGACAGAAGCTCATTATGGATTTCCATCCAGCATGTCACACAAGGGGCAACATGGAGACAATCCGCGGAGGGGACAAGTAAAACAAAGATCTGTAAAAATATGGAGGAACGCAGCCTGAGAAACCGCTCATTCTTAAATATCTTGGCGAGGAAAAGGGAGTGAGGCTTTACTATTTTTAGTCATAAATAATCAAAGCCCTTGGTCAACATTATTGACTTCTGAAAGTTTGGCACATATTAAGAGACTGAGGTTGGTCATGTGCAAACGTGTACAGAAACTAGCCGCCCTCTGAAAGAACAGCGTTTGCCGATGATGTAGCATAATGTGTAGAATGAGTGGGGAAAATAGATAACATTGACTTTGTGATATTAATGCCCTGAATGTTCACATCTGATATTGATAAGATAACATCATACCGATCATCCCTAATAAGCAGAGAAAAAATAACTTATATAAGATATATATTGTGTATGTTGAGTTTAATTCTGCGGCGAATTTTGGTGACAAATGTGAATTGTACTATATTGTCAAAATCCAGTCAAAAATAGACATTGCTGAAGCTCGATTCAAATAATTCCAGTGAGTTTTCAACTACCTTAATACACAATGTGCAGGGAGCAGCTTAAAAGAAACAGGAGTTGTGTTATCACAACAGAAATTGTGTGTCTGGAAAGAAAGAAAACGATAAGACATCCGTTGTAATATTCTGCAATAAGAGCTATGGAGCACTTACTCTCCCAAAACGCAACACAAAGTTGATGAAAAATTGATCATTCTCCACAGAACACTCATTGCATTGTAGACCTCATGACAGTGTGTGTTTTAACAGCAATTCCTGTCGTACCTGGGCTCATCCTCCCTCTGACCCCATAGATCAAAAATAGAGGGAAATGCCCATCAGTGGCATGAAAGCACTCTGAGTCTATTTTTATTCCTACCTTAATAAGAAATATCTGCAGGAGCTTCTTTTTTTGACAGATATATGAAGCGAAAAGCAGGTTCACCACCCTGTCACTGATGTTGCCTATTTTCCTGCAAAGATGGCGGAGATATTTGAACGGGGCTTTCAAGCTAGAGAATTCCATTAAGTTGTCAGTTGTTGTGGAGAACGTGAAAGCATCATGCACAGACCCACCTGTCTCATTGTATTGCAAAACCATGCTCGACAACGCCAACAAGTTAGAGAGAATGAAAGAAACATCTGACCCTGCCTACTCAAGAAGAACAGGGGACTCAAGTACAAAGGCTTGCGTAGAATTGAGCCGCTCTGACGTTTGCGTGAGGCACTGCACATTAAAACATGCCTTTCGCTCTTCATGCATACAAGTTGCCGAGGATAAGTGTGTACAGCACCTTTGTCTGTGTAAGCGCCCTTATTGCAAATCTCACTTTTGTTTCATCAGTTTTAGAAAAGACCACCAGTGCATATTTTTTGCAATGTTACCGATGCTAATGTGTCATGTTTCAAAGAGAATACAGTAAATATATCGGTATATACTCAGCTCCGTATTATGCATGACATAAGAGATGTGTATTGGCTATACATATACTGGCACAGATGTGACGATATGATCTATTGAGATATATTGTGATACTCTACAACGACAGATGGCGATAGAATCAATTCTGTTTTAAGTTTGTTTAAAGAGCTTTGCCTCTCAACTGTGAAGAAGATGCAAGAATATACACACATTAGCTTTACTTTTGTTTACAGGGCTCCAGTACAACAACCTACATTTTCATCATTCTTACGTTCAAGTGAAAATAATTTCAAATGATAAATACTTCAATACCAGGTGTCATTTTAGACTTTAACATGGCTATCATATGGCAAAATAGTATCGACTCAACAATTTGGCATCCTATCATAAAGTCTCACCAACAAGTTGTGACCCTTACAAAGTCAGACGGTTCATTAACATTTACTCTCAAAGGCAGGCCAATTGAATTTGACAGCTGGTTCAATTTCCATTGTGAAAGCTTATCTCTCAATGGAGTATGACAATGACCTGTCACTTAGATGGTATCCCAAATCACAACAATGTAAAGTGAACACGACAGTAACACTCAAGACACGCTCACCCACACCCCCACACCCCAAAAAAATGTCAAAAGAATACACATACACACATGTTCGTGTACAAAATACAACCCAGTAGGAGAGGATGTGTGTGCAAGCGGGTTGTATGAGACATCCATCGAGCTCACACACGTAGTCTCTTGAGCGTAAACAGAAAGAGACAGTGACACTCTCGATAACCCTGAATCTCGGGGACATTGAAGGAAGTGACAAGCGGCCCTGTCATGAAAAGAGATGAGAGGTAACTTTTAAGATGGCTCTCACTAGTCTTTTTGTTCAATTTCAAGGCAAAAGTGAAAACAACCCATGTCTCGGTTAAACTATCTTTCATGTCTGAAACAGTTCATTTTTCTTTTTTTTCTTTTCGCTTTTCAAAAGGACAAATTCACCCTGCCTTGATAGAAAAAAAACACGAAACTGACACTAAAAACCTTACTTAAATCCTCCCACCGCATTGAGGCACGCTAAATGGCTACACTCCCACTTTCTAAAATGGGAAATGACCGTCAACCAGCCTCACGGTCATATACAGTTCCCATGAGTCATTTGGTCTTCAGTGAGGATGACCAAGGTCGTGGCCGTGACAAAACCAGTCTGTGTGAAATGAATAATGTAGGAGGCATAAAATGATAGCTTGGTATGATGAATGACAAGAGCAGGTTCAAGTGTACACTGAGCCTCATTCACACACCACCACTCTCAGTAATGAGACACACTCACCTGGTCTATAATGTATATCTGTAAGTGAGAAGGCATGTATGGGTTGGTTGGCAAACACTGCGAAAAATGATGGTCACTCACGCGGCTCCTTCATTTATAAAATTAAGTGTTCACAGTCTTTTAATAGTAACAGCAATTCCTGAATTTAAAGAGAACTTTGTATGCTTCGAAAGTGATCAACAGAGCTAGGAATATGAACATCATCTCAAGGTACATTTGAATGGGTCAGAATTCAGGTTCACAGCATCATTCAATTTAATAAAAAAAAAAAAAATAATTATCCAACCTCAAACCTTTAATTTGTCATAAACGCTCAGACTACAGTCCTACTGACACCAATAATACCAAGTATGTCTGTGTAACTCACAATTCATAACGGGATCAATGATGACAACAACACCACTTTGCTGATGGACCTGATGGGAAGTCATCTCTCCTGCACCTATATTCATCTTGTGTAAAAAAATTCAATGGGTCTTTCCAAAGAACAGCAGGATAAATATTCCAATCATTGAGCGATGATTCCAGAAAGCACCTTCAGCATATAGCTAAGGGTTAGCAGCGGGTTTTCTGCGGATATGAATGCAGCAGTAGGCCACAGATATGAGGACAAATACACTGTTGCTGAGGGAGAGTGAGCAATGACACAAATACAGGGGTCCAGAAATAATCTGACTTGGGAGGGGTCACCTGGTTTGTTAAATTCAGAGCTCCTCATTGTGCTTTGGTGAAAATAATTTTCATTGACTGGATAAGAAACATTGGTCAGCAAATTACAAAGAAAGAAAAAAACCAGAACTCTTACATTTTTCATTTTCCAGTCTGTGACATGAAAGCGGAAGGTCAATGCACAGCAAAGATAGGCAATTGACTTCTTGTGCAACTACTGTCAGTGTCTCACACAACGGGGGCATTTTGTTTATCATGTGGAATGTAGTTACATTCCATACCTGACCTTGTGTTCAAAAGGAGGTGTCGGGTTGTGGCCTTGAACATGAGGCGAAAAGTAATGTAAGGCAAGCACAAGTCATTTTCGCAAATCTAAACGGTCAGTGTCTGTGTGTTTCAATTGAATGCCCATCAGAGGATATTGATTTTTTTTTTAATCATTGATGTAACGGCGTCGAGTGCTTTTATTTTATGCCACTTGAAGGCAATAACAGCCACCTTCACCAGAAGTGCTGCACCTTGAAGACACAATGACAAGTAATCTCTTTCATGAAAACACAATCAGCAGGCCCTTTCTGTGCTGAGGCAAAACTCATCCATTTGAACTAAGATAACCACAGTTAAGCTACATGAATTACACAGACTAGTCTTTAAGTTGACTGCTGTAAAGATGGCAGGCTTTTAGCTATAGAGGTAGAGGATGAGTTGGTTTTTCAGCAGGAGACCCTAAATTTTTAAATATTAGTGCCTATATCAGGGTTTTTTGTTCCAAACCCAACCAGCTCACACTGCTTCATCAATCCGGTGTCTGTAGACTGGAATCAGTCGATTGAAAATCTGATGTTGCATGTTTCAGCTGCCACCTATATAGTACTGAATGCAAGTGCTGCCACATTGGTTTTCATGAAAATGCTAATTTCGCTGAATTACATTGAGATTAACTGATTCTCATGCCTTGGTGGACCTGTAGATTTGCCCCATATTTGTTTTCAAATGAAATCTTACGGACATCCAAATCTCAGGAGTTGCAAGAATTTGATTGGTTGAGTATTGCTGGCGTATTTTCATCCACACTCAAATAAAAAAAAAAGCGCAAGCATGACAAGAAGAAAAGTAGATGGACGGCAGTAAAATCAGCAATACATTCTTTCCAGAATAGTGGCAAGATATTTCTATCCTCCGTTCAGATAGCTCAATAATATATATTTCATCACATCCACTTTGCCCAGCACATCGGCACGATGTGCGAGATATATGGTGGGTTGTCTTTCTTCTCTCTCAGATAATGGAAGCCTGTGCACCAAATCCCAGAAAAAAAAAAAAAAAAAACATGCCCCAGAAGATTTCTACATTGGTACAAAGTGTGCTTCCTGTGTATTCATCGATTCCTGGCATTAACAAAGAATTTGAAGAAGGTACAAAAGAAGAGAAAGAGCAGAGACGATTGCTGTTTTTCTCACTTGGTGACAGTTTCATTCCACTGAGAAACACTGGACACTGAAAGGCTGTGGAAGACAACAGCCTCAGGCAGACCCTTCACTTTGAAGTTTGGACTTTAATGGGAGATAGTAGCTGACACTTTAGAGCAGCAGTGCCTTCAGAATCCAACTGATTCTGAACTGAACTGAAAACATAAACGGCAATCAAACTGCACACAGTAAGTCTTTCAAGAGCTTTTAATAAGTCTCTTAACCCTTTAGGCGCAATTTTGTGATGCCGCGTATCACAAAATCGCAGCTTTCGGACAAGCCCAAAATGTGACGTGTGGATATTTCGGAGTTACAGTTTGATCCAAAAGCTACCATCTGCATTAAATATTAGCTTGAGAGCAAATTCTACCATAGAAACTATTGACTTATGATATCCTGCACCAAAAAGGCGAAGCTGCATTGACGCTACGCTCTTATTTGAAAGCAACTCAGAGCCATTAACCTTTGCCATTAAAGTACCCTCCAGAGAAACGAGAGTGCGACAAGAGAGCAGAGTGTTATAGGAGGAGAGGACTCATGAGTCCAAAGCCTGAAGGGTTTGACATTAAAAATAAATGAAAAGTACACTGGCATGTGTCACCTGTGGAGGGCAAGGTTTGCCAGCGCCGCTCGGGGACTGACTCTTTGTTTGACTAAATCAAACTGTTCAAATACTTTACTTAGAAGACGCCCAACAGCCTGTGACTTTTAAAAGATGTGGTTGAATCTGAGAACTGGGAAACACCTCAACAGGGCAGCCACTGTTCGTAGATCAAACAGTGATAATCCCCGTCCTACCTCTTGTAATGCGATTATCAAAATACAGGCACCAAGTGTTGATATAAATTTCACATTTCAAATTCACATCCAGCGTGGAGAGAGTCCGAGGACTCCTGTTCATGATCGTAGTCTTAAACACATTTCTTTTATACATTTACAAACAACACTCAATAATGACATGAACATTCATTCATTCGTTCATTCACACATCATCACTGAGACTCTCAGTCAGTGTTGGGTTTTATTAGATCAAGCTGTGCAAACAGACGACTGTCTAGACGCAGTCATGTGACTTGGATCAGATCCAGGATGACCATGTGATTTAAGTAAACTCAGAGTTTGGCATTATTATGTCACCTCATTCGATGAAATCACAAGCAGAGACCAAAAATTGATCTGCCCATCTCTAAACATACTTAAGTAATATTCTTTTAAAAAAACTTTGTAGACATTTTGTGACGTATTGTTAAACAATTCACTTGTGATATATCAGTATCATGGACCATTTATCGTGTATTGTTTCATATCCTATGGTGAAGTGATTCTCACCCCCAATTAATACTACTATTTCACACTAGCAATATTATATATCAAATAATTAGTATAATTGCAGAACAACCAGTTGTCATTAATCTATAATAATACTATAAATAAGTCATGTCACACAGTTAATGGTTAACTGCGGCTGTACCATAGACATTGCAACTGCTTTTTCTGTCAAGATATGTGATTAAATTATAAAGGCGGGTAGCTGACTGACAAGAAAGAGGTAGCAAAAATATGATTCATAAAAATGACATTTCCAACCAGAGTTGCAAGAAGGAAGGGGATACGAGTAGAAAAAAAATGATGACCTCTACATTGCAGCATTACCTTTCTACATTGGAAAAGGAAATCATTGCAGAACCAATATATCCAAGGCTATCTAAAGCATTACTCAAGAGTGGAGACCAATACCATGTGGGGACAGGAAGAAGCAGCTAGAGGTTAAACCCAACACGGACGGGAGAAAGACAAATCTTTATCCATGATAGAAATGGAACAAAGTTGGATTCATACAAAACAATAGAGCTGACCTTCAAGCTGAAGTGGAAAAGTTCAAAGAAAAAAATTCAAAGTGTTGACACTTTGTTTGCTATGAAAACAAAAGACTGATCTACATTATAAACAGATATTATAGTGAGACAGAAAGTCCAATAATGACCATACTTACGTATTCTAGAACAAAGTAGCACGACTGCAGATGATCGATTAACTCAGAGTTTACTCATTTTTCGGAAACATTTATCCATACATTCAAAACTGTGGTATTTGTAAATGCACTCCGTTGTTATGAGGATGAAAATATCTTAACAAAGCGTGAATCTCTCAACAGTATGGGTCAGCAGTCTGTGGCATCCGAGTTAGGGGAAGGAAAACTGCCGGAAGCACCGTCTGGCCCGTGTTCGCCTTTGTTTATTTCCGTCTCAGTTGGTACCTACGTTCTGCCCACTACTGGCTTGCCCTTGCGTTTCCACAGGGGGCGTCAAGACCCCGCTACCCCCTCAGGCTTACTATGCTGACATGTGTGGCCGGTTTGGCACAAAACAAAGGCATGCCGGGAACTCCATTCTGCCAATAGAAGGCAGGACACCGCAGTTCAGAAAGCTATCTATGCTAAATATCATTCCTTCAGTCAGAATGATCTTGTTTTCATAATTATATTTTTAATCAAGTCATTCTGATCACCATTTAAAAAGCTAATTTCCATTCATTCATTTCTTATATTTACTCACTGAGTTAATCCAAGCTACTTGGGAATTGAGGAAGAATGACAGTCACTCACACTGTTACACAAACCTGCATATGTTTTGGACACAAGCAAGTGAAGCAGAACAAACTAGTCCAGAGGGGAAAAAAATCTCTTTTGAAAACTGATCCGTCTAACCTTCATATCCGCACCTTTGCATTGTGCAAATTACTTGAACACTTGAAGCTTTCATTTGAAATGCTAGTCATGCATCACCAATATATGATGATGTTATTCTTTTTTTTTCTCATTTCACTCATACAATGCTCAGTAAAACGTTTTACCTGCGCTGGCTAGATAATGAAATGGTACATACATGTACACACACTTCCTCAGAGCAGTGGTGAGATAAGCCATCCAGATGCCACAGAAGCAGGAAGGAATCCATTAATAGTCAAGTGAGATGAACCATGCAATATTAATCAGAGCATTATCAGACATCATCTCTGATTGACTCTCACATGCTGAAGAGCCGAGGAAAAACATGCCAAACTGAAGCAGGTCTCACAGGGAGCTAATAGAATATAATTGAAAGGAAATGAAGGCAGATCCTTGTTGGTATGTATTTGTTAAAGGGTGAAGACGTGGTGGAGGTGTGCGATTCCAGTCAAACATATTGACTCAAAAACACAAGGCCCAGTGTTAAGCGTTAAGACTCAGGGGTGGCACTTCTAGAGTAGAATCCCTCAATGCATTTTTACATAGAACACGGTGTGAACGTGGCAGGAGGAGGTGACATTGCAAGCTGAGGGAATGAAGGGCAAGACTTCAGATAAGAAAAATGAGGCTCAGCATTAAAACCGAGCCTGTAAACTAAATTAATAAATCCCATTTGAACGTTTACCACTGTCAATTAAAAGGGGGCACACCCAGGCTTATGAGCAGCAACCTTACTGGTCACCAGTCTATTGGAAGTGCCTGGTGGCATCCCTGTAAAGGTCAAGGTGAGGGGGTTTAACAGTGAACCAATAAAATATATGGAACACACCAGTCAGCAATTTGCTATTAATTATAAATTCCTGTAGGCGTTAAAGGGTGAATTATTTTAATCATAAACATGCAGAGGTTAGGGAAGTTCAGCAGAGCTCTGGACCTTTCCACAGACAGGTCTTTGAGCCAGAATTTCAATATTGTATGTATCTGATGAAATATCTTGTAAAGCAGAAATGTAATTCATGCCAATTCAAAGTGTGTCCTTAGGCAAATTCATATGCTTTGATATGACTGAAAAATGGAATCCTGATGCTCCTATACATGCATATTAAAGAACAATGTGGCTGTGAGAAAATACATCAGAAAGAGAAAGGGCATAATATTAAAACGGTAACTCATATTTTGAAGAGACACTGCAACCCCCAGCCAGTATTTCATCATTAGTATTTGTCTTTTTTTTTGGCAACATCAGTCCCTAGGAAACATGGGAATAAGAGACAAAAATTATTAGAACTGTTCTACACTCACACTCCACACACGCTCCTTTTCAGTTTGTGTAATGTAAAGTGTGTTTACAATGTGCAAGATGAAACTGAAATAACATGAATTAATTCACTAGTCATTCATTATTTGTTTAACAAGTATTTATTCATATATTTATCCATGCATTTGTTTATTAGGTCACCTTAACTGAATATATGTAAATATATAATAACATAATTTTAAGAATAACTGAACAAATTATTTTTTTGTGTTGTATTTTAATTCATTAACAGAGTAGCCAAGTAATGACAACAAATGTACCTTTCCCAATGAGGTTGAAGATAAATCAAACCTAAGCTTAGTTAGACATGCTCATTGCAGTTGTAGGCTACCTGTGACCTGCAGGCTGTGGGAGAAATAGACAGGACTCACTGGCTGATACTGAAAAAGGGGTCTTCAGTCTGGTAGCCCCATGACCCTTTAGGTGTTAGCATCATTATAAAGCTGGAAACCAGCAATAACCAACACAGACAGATGGCAGGAATATTAAGGGATTACAACAAGCCAGATGTGTTTCTTACATTAGCCTCTAGGGGTCAACCTGGAAGAGAGAATGGGTCATCAGTGTGACAGTGCCCTTAGGTTCGGTCCTCATTGGCCTCCTGACTGATACCCTCATTCTGCCAATAAAATATTAGATGAAATTTTTGTAAGCAAGACTAGTAATAGATCAGTTGCAGTTTGATACGCATGCTTGAAATATAAGGTATTCCAAACCCCAAAGAGGTAATGCAAGACACACACCTACAGTAGGAGAAAAATGTTCAATACATGTGAAATTATCGGTCCATGTAAGGCAACGTTAGCCAACCTTAAAAGAAGGTCATTTCAGCAAATACAGTGAGCAATCTTTGGAACATTTTGCACTTGGAAATAAGTTCCAAAATACAGACCCTCTTAGAGACGATTAATGAGATACTAACTCGTGTGTATTAGCTGCACATCAGCTTTAATAGTAAAGTGTGACCCATTTTGGATTTTAACATTTGAATTCAGTTTTTTTTTAAGTGGATAATTTATATTTGATTAGATAACCTTAATTAGTCCCGCAGTACTGTAACTTCCTAAGGTTTATTTCAGGACTACAGTAGATAATACGTGGAAGATAGATGTTTCAAGATATTCAATTAAAAAAATTAAGAATACTAATATGAATTATACTACCTAGTAGGAATGTGCAATATGGGTAAAAAACATTAAAATGCTAAATTTTATCTGCCGATAACAATGAAACTTATGATGAATGCATGTATGCAGTATGTCTTAAAAAATCCAACTGTCTTCTGATGAAACTTTAGTTTATTAAGTACGAAGTATTTTACTAAGTTCTGTTCTCTGCATTATTTAACATTATTTATTTATGTTTAAATATAATAGAAAATTAAATGGGCAGCTAAATGTCTCACATCTCTCATAGAACCCTGTTGTGTTTGTAGCCTGACCGGTACTGAAGAAATATTACAAATTATTATTCATTCATATCATATTCTCTGTATTATTGTACTAATAGTCAATCAGTCCTTTTTGTGGTGTGATTAATATTTTATTTCATATTTGCACGATTCTCTTTCCTAAAATGGCTGTTTGTCATTGATGGAAAGAGTTGTTGGACCCGAACTGACACCATGTTGCAGTGTTACCGCTGACCGTCAGCGAACCGTATTTCGAGCACGCACCAGACGACAACACTACCAGAACAGTACCGGAGCGAATGTCCGTCAAATGTCCAACTATTTTTATCACAAGCTTTGTCTGCATGTGACAAATATTATAATAAACATCTCATGTTTTCATCATGCAACACATCCTCCTTTGCATCTAAGAACACTTACAATATTTCAATCTTTTATTCAGTTTTAGCGCTCACCGGAGCCATGTCTATATCAGCAGCTTCAGCAGGATAAAATCCCAAGAGGAATTTCAATTTAAACACCATATAAATTCCAAAATCATACCTTCAAGATTTATCGTTTTCTTTCACTTCTCCATCACAGAAGCAGAGGAAGTAATTTAGCGATGAGAAATGAAGAGTGTCGGCCAGTCAGAGATAAAGATGCAAGAGCTCTTCTCCTCACCTGAGGCTGGAGGTTGGGATTACATTTTCCTGCGCTACCTTAGCTTGACACCAAGATAATCTGCAGGAGTTTTTTTTTTTTTTAAGTCAAACACTTCTGGACGCAATAAACCTATGAGGTTAAAAGCTGTGCTGGGTATAGTGACTCAAGGAGAGACACATTTTCATCCAACATGCAGAGAGAAGACTCTTGAGAAGTCAAACTAAATCAACCTGGTGTTATTATTTCAAGTATAAGGACAGAATAAGAAAACTTCCAAAAGCACTGCAGCACTGCACAAATTTCAACAACAAACAGGAGACTTTAATATATGTACATTAATGATATCTACCTAACTAGTTACACATGAGAAAAACAAAAAAATATAAGGGTGCACTGATGGTCATTTTTTTTGGCTGATACAGATTTTTTAGGAAAATCCCAACAGGCATGTGTCGTTTTTTGCTTTTCTTTTTTTTTTCTCTTCAACTAAATGACTCAGAAAAATCACCAAATAACAAGAATAATGAACAACACTGTAAAGCAAATAAACAATTCTAAAGCAAATAAATAAACAATAACAAAAAGGGCAAAGTGCTTCATAAAAAACAAATGTGTTAATCCCCCTTTCAACAATGAACAGATCAAGCCCATAATGTAACAACAAATTTCACTTGTTAAATAGCGGAATGTCGCATAATAACCTGACAGACCGCTTCTCTTTTCATCAACTATGTATCTGGATCCAGGTGCGCTACCAGCTGCTGATTGCGCACCTCCAGTTCTCAACAACAGAACTCAGCTGCTCGTCCAAAACAACAAACTCCTTTAGAAGAGAAAGGCCTTGTTTGTTTTGTCATTTCAACACTGTGATGTCTAGTCTGTGAGCTTATGTGGTGTTATTTTCTAAATCCAGAAGAGGACATAAAGTACTTCACACCAAAGCAATGCAATTGAATGAGAATGAAAATACTTGAAGGAGAAATAAATCCAGTCAGTATCAGGTATGTTTTAAATGCCTACAAGGATGCTGCTTCAGTTTAAATGATGTTGGTAATGGTAATTGTTGAGCAGTTATTGCACAGCAACTTAATACTTGGTACCTAGTGAGGAAGGCAGGCTCTGTTGTTGGCACAAAGCTGGACAGCTTAACATCAGTGGCAGAGCAATGGACATTGAACAGGCTTCTGTCCATCATTGACAATCCTAGTCATCCTCTGCACAACACCATCTCCAGACAGTGGAGCAGTTTCAGTGACAGGCTGCTGTCATTGTCCTGGTCCACAGACAGACTGAGGAGATCGTTCCTCCCTCACACCATTCGGCTCTTCAACAACTTTCGGGGAGGACAATAAAATGGACAAATACACTCTGGACTCACTACACACTCACACCATAGACACACATTAGTTCACTTTAGTTCGCGACACACACACACGCATTCACATGCTGGACTGTTGTTGTTTTTTTCTTTTCCACCTGTCATGCTGCTGGAAATGGGAATTTCTCTTCAGAGATTAATAAAGTATCTATCTATCTACTTATTGGAGGTTCTGACGGACACCTTGTGACAACCTGTTCCATTCTAACATGCATGAGATGGATGGCAAAGAAGTCAACAATGACGGTGCTGGAGGATGCAAATAAAGTTTGTACACAGAACCGCCCAGACAAAAGAGACACATACACACGCACACGCACACGCACACGCACACACACACACAGAGAGAGAGAGAGAGTGGACCTACGGCTTTGTTATATCCGCACCATATTAATGTCACAGGTTCACAAGACAGATCAAGTGATGGACTTGTACGATCAATAAATAAAATCAGCCGGTCTACTTGCTTATTCAGACCGAGGTCTGCTTGTTGTTTGTAATGAGATTCCTCATTAAGCAAAAGAGGGATGGATAGGGAAACGTGCGTGTCAGAGGGCAGGGAGATATGCAATATGCAGCAGCATGGCTCTCTCTGTACACTGGGAAATAATGGGTAATGAGTACAGGCTTTACAGGTTTAATGACATTAACAGCTATTGAGATTGACAAATATTTCTAGAACTCAAGTATGAATGTCTTGTTCTGTGCCACATATACCACTGGATAACATAGCATCATGAATGTGCTTGACTGAAATCTGTAATATTTTGCGAAAACATCAAAAAGTAGTTTTTGGCAGGAATCTAACTGAACAGAAAAAAATGGTGTGAGTGTAACTGTTGTTATTTGTCTGTTTTTTCATCCACCCCAGTCAACACATGTTGTTATCCACTCCACTTGCTACTGCTTCCAGCAGCAGGTCTATTGAGACAATGTGCAGGTTGAAAGAGAGGGCGGGGAATTCAGCTGTGTGCAAGAATCAATAGCAAAATACTGCAAAGGGGAAAGACTAACAAGGTGCTACAAAGCGCTGCAACCCCGCCCCCCCACTGGGAGAAGTACTCGGATTCCAATCCAGTGTCAGTGGGACATGTACAACACAACTACACAATGATACTCATTATCAGGTCCTTGCAGTGGTAGCATTCAGACTATTAAAGGATTGTAGTTTTAAAGTTCCATTCAGGTGTCATAAAAACATGAAAATGAAAATGATAACAGCACTACTTTTCAGAAGCAGATCATGTAGAGAATTATTCACTTGAGTCTTCAATCAGATATGTCTTTGTGTTCCTCGGCCTACAAGAGATTCAAGCCCTATCATAAACCTGGGTGTCCACTGAGAGCATAGACACAGTAGTGTGCTGCGAGGTTGCAGCTAATCTGCTTAAATTCTGGTCGGTGAGAGTGTTTCCACCAGCCGTAAGTTTATACTGTGATTGAGATGTATGGCATGATTCGATGCTATTGGTTATTGCGGTTTACATTTCCTTCATTTCCTTACCTACAACAAAAGTTGAAGAGAAATAATATATGATTTATTGTTAAAATTGAATATAATATTTATCATTAAAGCAACAATGTGTTAGACTTGGCCATAAATTGTTTTCATATTCCAGAGATGACAGGTTCCGTATGAACAGTCATGACTCTCCAGCTCTCTGCCAAACGCTCGGTTGGACTGTGTAACTTTCTCTGGGCGAGCCGCCCGGGGGCGTGTTCTGACATCCACCCCCACCGCGAACTGGAGAATTCAATGCCACCAGTTCTGGTGGCTGCCTCCGAAATAACATAGCAACTGCACTGGAGCGTAGCAGCATCTCACCTATTTAACAACTTATATTCTCAACTTCCAAACATCCTTCAGCTGCATCAACTTCAATCACTTCCTGTTTTTTCCTGATTCCTGTTTTCCTGAGGGGCCAGAGCCTATGTCAGAAGAGGTGGGGTTCAAGATGCATGTCCTGTTTTACTGATGGCTGCTGACCAGCAATATTACATAGGACTAATGATTTAAATAGTCTCACTGAATTTAATGAAGATTATAGCCCATGCTTTGGCCCTCATGTCCAATATGAGACACATCAGCATAATTGGAAGACATTTTATTTCACTCTGTAAGTAGCCCATAACAGCTGTGTCAACTCTTCCTATATTACTAATAGCCCAGCAAGAAGATCAATGATCCACAGAGGAACTGATTGCTCAACTCGATGTCCTCTAGTTTTACGTCAGCATATGTTAATGACCCGACACGTACTGCAGCAGCTCTCGTTTTTGCTTGGATTATTACACTCTGCATGTAACCATTGTCTGCACAAGCAGGACAATTCAGATGAATAAATCATCAAACTGAAACATATTAGTTGTTATCCAAGGAGATTGATCCGTACAATGGAGAACGGAAAGAATAAATCCTTTATCACTGATATAAAACGGAGTCTTCATGACACACTGGCAGAAAGCAGTTCGAACACGAGTCAGATATAAAACGGAAGATAAAGAAATGTCTGAGGCTGAGATTTAAAGGATCATATAGTCTGTTTCAGCTCTGCAGGTTTCTGCCAATAAAGTCAACAATAAAGTCTGCCCTTCAGGTTCCCTGTTCAGTGCTTCAATATAACTAGCAATTAAAATTATACGGCATCATTTGGTGCGCAGCTCAGATTAATGTTACATTAGCAAGTTTTGTTGTAAAAGAAAGTGTGGAAAATTGTGGAAGGCTTCACACATCTTGAGTAGAACAAAAGACCGGACATTCAGGTGGCATGATCATTTGACGCAGGTTGAATTTAATTGCCTTGACTTGTCCTTCTGCAACTAACTGAAAAAGAAAAAAAAAGAATTTCTTGCACATCAATATGTCACACGAAGAACTTTTTAATGTCCCACTTAAACGGCAGATTCAACAGGTTGTGATGCTTGCATCCAAAAGTCAGATGTCTTGAAACACTACTTGTGATGATTTGTCTCCACTGTGAATTCACTATTGGTACATTCAACTAAATAGTGACGACAGATCATGGTTATGAAACAACCGCACTCTGTAAGTAATGGAGTCATTATTTTTGCATCATGGCACTCTGAGCATCAGCAGTTTGGTGTCTTATAATCATTTCCAGTCGCCATGGTGATTAACATCAGAGGAACACCATCATTTCACTTAGAAAATGTCTAAAGCTGTAATTAATGTGTTCACAGGGGGCAGCTCGCTGCTGAGCAAACTACGATATTTAAATATTTTAATACATTTCAACCATTTGGCAAAAAGTCTGAGGTGATTTACGATGTACCAGAGAGGACTTATTTATCTATTTATGTATTAATCTGCAGAGCCTTCAGTAGCTGTGTGCCTGAGGCATGTGGAGGAACATGTTCCCGGTAGAGCTGTGTGTCACAGAGTGAAGGAATTAGAGTGGCTTCATCTGGCATGGCATTCTATCTCCGGTCATAAAAAACCAGAGGAACCAAATCCCAGGCCGACCATAACACAAGCCAAGGAACAAATCGGCATCACTTTATGTTTACTGCATCACAGTCTCGGTTGTACATATCGTAAATGGCCACTTGTCCGAGTAGCAGTGTGTATTCCTGTGACATAAATTAGGCCAATGGCAGCAAGAAACATAGTGAAATTACCTGTCGGCATGTTATATTTTTCTTACCATTTCAATCAAAATCTACAAACAGAATGCTGCATCAAAAGGCAAAACAAATACAGTGGTACCTCAGTTTTTGAACATCCCGGAATTCAAACAAATCTGAGTTCGAACGAAATTTTTTTTGCTTCAGATTTCAAACGAAAATCCAGAATTCGAACGTCCCCGAAAAAAGCCGGAAAAAAACATTACGAGCACGGACCGATCACCTGACCCACGACACGCTTTGTTATTGTGTATAACGCAGCCTTTGTATGCAGACGTGTCCCGTTAGCTACATTTACTGACTGTTTTTTCTTCATATTGAGGTGTAAAACCTTTCCTGTCTCCGCACTGGACCGTGGTAGAGTGTCACAGGGGAGGTGCTCGCTCTCCACACCTCTGAGGCTGGAGCGTCACTCCAGGGTTTGATGTCCTGTTGTGGGCTGGAGCTGGGACAGGGATGAGGCGAGTCTGGGACAGAGCGTGACTTGGTTTATGACTTTGTCACAGCCAAACTGCACAGAAGCGCACATTCAGAGCTGGACACGCACCGGGCACCTCTTCACTTCTGGAGAGACGTCACTCACTCGGCAACCCCTCCCACATGCAGCGGCCACACACATAGACGAACAGCAGCAGACACTCTACATTCACTCCATTCCACTGTACATTTGGAAGACAGCTGACTCAAAGCCATCTAAGGTAGGAAAAGTCGAAGAAGAGCATGTAAGAGCTACTGCTCAACTCATCCTTGCACAATCACAGCCACAGTCAACTATTTACTCGATTCAAGCGACTCGATTCGAAATCTCATCCACTCATTCTGCTGACTGACAATCTAGTCATCTAAACAGGAATTTAAGTGAATGTAGGATTTGAAGATGAGCTGTATGTTTTTATAAAATGTGTAGTGCACCCAAAAATGTTTTGGCACACCTAATTTCTTTTCAAGGCACACCAGTCCACCTCATCTCAAAGAGCTATTAAGATTCTTGTATTGACTTTCTTTATTTAAGCAAGACAGATTCAAACTTAATTTTTAAATGCGACCACTCACCAGACCATAAGGATGGTAATGGTTCTCTTCTATCTCTGCTTCTTGAGACTCATACTCCGGTCTGTGTGGGAATTCTACCCTTGTGTGCTATTTGGGTGAGTTTTACTGTTGCTACAACAAGCATAAAAACTTTGTTACAGTCAGTCCCTGAGTTCAACTTAAGTTGTCTACAGTTGTTCATCTTCACTCATCCCCCTGTGAGAAAACAACTCTTCAGGTGCAGCTCCAACAGGCTGTCAACATGTCAAGGCTAAAAATGCTGCGCTATATTATCTATCACAGACTGCATGGATGAAGGCTCCGCATGACATGCATTGTTGATCATTTTCAACCTCCCTGTTTGGTCTCCACCCCTGCACTCACATTTCACACGTGCATTGCTTGGAATTCGTTTTCTGAGTCTTCAACTCAGATAATCTTCTTTAATCTCTTAAAGTAGCACACTATTGTGGGTCACAGAGACTACTGCAGCACATTATTGTGGTCATGTATGCGCGAACCATGACTCAACTGGAAACCAAATACAAAAACCTGCTTCCATTCCTGGTTGTTCCCATTGTACTTGACTCCTCACAAATACTTTGCTTTTGTTTTTCTTCATGAAAATGTATTTTATTTTTGTTTTCTTTCTTTTTTTCATTGTAAAATCCCGAGGACAGTTCCTCTTTACCCACTTCTTTTCTGTCCAATGTCACTTGGCCTGCTTTGCTATTTCAAAATTTTTGCTAGTTGACACCACCAACTCATTTTTAAACATGGATTCAGAACGGTGGCTACAGGTGAACAGCTTACTCTTGAAAATGAAAATTTTACCTCTTGCTGTTCACAATACTGTACATCTCATTTCACACTACTTTCTGAACTTGAAAGAGAAGCGTCAATGGAGTCGACAATGACTTTTGTTGCACTGTTAAATAAAGCGTCAGTAAGCAGCTGTACGTGGTATTATGGTGGCACCACTGCCAGAGGGAAAATACACAATAAGATATAAATATCATTCTGATGGGGATGACAAGGGCATTGAGGAGCTTACAGCCACATGGCTGACTTGTATCCCGGGAGATGGTAGACTTGAGGGTGATTTAACACAACTTGCTCCCTGACAGGAGCTATCCCCAAGTAGGGTCGTATCCCTTTCTACACCTGGGAGGCATGTCGATCTCAAAGAGAGGCTGGAAGGCACAAGGCGATACGCGGTTAAAACAAGGATACAGTACACATGCTCTGGGACTGTCACAAACCAAGAAGGGATGCTGAGATACAAAACGCTCAGATGTACTCAGAAGTGGACCGACTTTATTCTTTATCCCGATGGTTCCAACCTTTGTTGACCATCGGGAATAAAATGTCACAGGGCAATTTGCCTTGTCATTCCTCACAGTGGTATCAGAAATTCACCAGCATAAGCCCTAGTGCTCTTGTCTCTCGTCGGTATATGTGAAAGGAGATTAAATGCATAGACTCTGGCAATACGTGGTGAAATGGCAGTAGCTGTGATATGAAGTCACACGTCAGACTTCAATTTCTTTGTCACGGTGATTATTATCAGCCTGGAACATGCAGATATATATCAGAAGAGAAGAGATGGTGGAAATGGCGCGGCTGTCCTAATGCATGTTTGTGTCGTGGAGCATGAACGTGAACGCATTCATGTCTCACCAAGCTCAAGCTGCTGGTGCATAATGCGAACATCACTGATGGAACATGTGCGTGTCTTTATTTTAAACCGGCTGCCTGTTTGTAACATCACAGCATATGTTGTCTGGAGAGCTGAGCGCAGACACGTCTGTCACACAGCAGCAGCAACAAACCTCCGTTCAAACGCTGCTACCCCGACCTAACCCTCCCCAGGGCACAGAACCCAGGATGCATCTGAGCTCATGAGGAGAGAGCAGGAAGGCAGAGAAGTTGGGACCTACTGCTGATTTACACTGTTAGGTGGGGGCTGATGGATCTGACAGTTTTAGAAGTTCCTTCTTCAGTGAGCACCTGCCGTGCTGTAGGTGAACTTAAACACTTGCTGACAGCCTCTTTGTTCCATGAACAGAATTTACCATTGTAAAATTGTGTACTTTATATTTTATTTTCATGTGCTATTTTAGAGTCAGTACCCATACTATTATCAATTTTACAAATTACGTGATAATGCATTAAGCTGTTAGTTTAATATACTGTTTTGTTAAGCAACCACTGAAGGTTGGCAAAAAACTACATGCTTTTTCCAAACTAATATCCCCTAATGGGTCCATTGAGAATACTTTGAAATTTGATTAGCGATTTCCAGACTATAATAAGAGAAACACTTGACACATTTCAAGGTCTAGAAAATCCCTTACTGCACCTATGTTGAGCAGAACTTGTTCAACGCATCTATGAATTTGATTATTAATGGAAGATCATATCCTAATAACAGGCATCCAGGGGAAATATTTTATATTGGAAACTTTTCCCAGTATCGGCTATAAGCGCCCTATTAAAAAACATTTATAAACTCTGTGCAACAGACAATAATTACAGTATTTGCCTTGGCCTCATTACCCAATAATCATATCATAATAGCCATACAGGGGAAAAGCAGACCATGTAAAAAAAAAAAAAAAAGTCCACCGGCAAGCTAGCTATTAGAGTTGTGTATTAAACCATGCATTGCAGCGAGGTTGCATTATCCTACAAAATGATGTGGCATAACATAGGGACTGCCGGTCCAGCTCTCTTCGACTGTAATGTAATTGTAATGTAAATTCCAGTGACAAAATCAACAGCTGAGGGCGATCGATGTTAAATCAGAAGATGATTGATGAGTATCATTAAATGCTCATAATTGACTCTATTTATCTGCTATTAAATTAGCATGAAGCAAGGTCAAATGTTATGGGCTTCCGACAGATCATTTAAGAAATAAAAATAATAAAAATAATTAAACGGCCACAGTTACTTGAAGGAAAAATAATGAATAAGCACTGGTTAGAGACGAAGAGGGTGACAAAAAATAGATATTATAATACCGTAAACATCATCAAAACGAGCATGATGTGATCATTGACCATGACTCCACCTCTGCTGTGTGTTAAAATCCTGATGGACCACTTTTTTTTTTTTTTTTTTAACAACGGACAAAGACTCCAGTAATGTAGAAAATATGACAGAAGAGAAAAGCTGTTCTGCTGCAGAACTGCTGGTGTATGCACCTCATGTGGTGTCTCAAATCAGTATGTCAAATCCAGGATAATTGTTGCCGAACTGCAGTAAATAAATGAAGAAATCCAGCACTTGACCACTGCGCAACTATTCTATATTTGCCAGTTCAACTTATTTAGTGGTGTTGCGATACAATTACCATGCAATATATCGATAATGTACCATGTAGTGCATATTATATCCTATCATGAGGTAGCCCATGATTGTCAGCCGAGGATTTGGATTCAGATTTGTCAGTTTACACTGTAAATAACAATTAAACCAAAAAACTTCTCCACAATTTAATCACCAACACATCATCCCTGCTGAATTACGATGAGAAACAGTATTAGCTAATAATGTGGGAGGTCATGGATGGTGACCAAACTCTTCATTAAATCACCAGTTCCAGGAAGCGATGCAGTTGTGGGGGATGTAAGCACGGGGGTAGGGTGGTGACTGAGAGGGAGCGAGGGAAGAGTAGTCCCGCGGGAGTGGGATTAATAGAGAGACAGATGAGCTGAACAAAAGAGAATGCAGCCTGCCTGGGCAGGTGAGGTCATGGCCTAGACAAGACATATCTTAAACGCTTGCCACAGGGATTGATCTGGAGACCATGCAGTTACACTTCTGCCAGGTTTGTGTCATTACGTCTTAATATTTATAAAGGGGTTGGAGGAAAGCCAACTTTTGATCGCATTTGACTACGAGAGTTCAATTGAAAACTGTTCAACCAATCGATGGCTTACTGTCTCACTAACATAGCTTGTCCTTCAACATCTGATGGTGCCAAAACACAGACAAATGTGCTTATGGGTAAGTTCACTACCACTCACACATGCCGATTAATTATTCACAGTCGACTGTACAGCCAACCAATGATTAACCAAGCATGTTGAAGCCTTTGTCTCGACAGTGAGATTCAAGATTCAAATCGATTAGTGGCTGAATAAACGCAGCAGAATAATCATAAAAACATGTCCGTGATTTAATAAAATGTTTCCTAAACCTTGAAAATCCAAACATGCAGGCTCACCGCTGGGAAGAGGCTGGATCCCTGCGCACCCTCATCCAGCATCATAACAAAGGTTTAAAACATATTCCGCTCCAGTTGGGTTTTTATTGTACTGTCAGATTCGATCAGAGATCAGTGGGTCGCAGCAGATGGATTCTCGGCTGAAATAAAATATATCTCTCAAAGCTATTTGATTCTCCGCCATGGTTGACTTATACCCAAAATAAGCAACAATGCTCTGATACTGTCCTCCGGTAGTTTCCTCCTACATTCATTATATTTCACTGCAACAATAAAGGTTCATCATCATGGATCAAGCAGTGAAGCCCTATGCCATTCTCAGGGCTCTTGTGTATGTGTGTGCCATTTTTGTTGGGAGGAGGGGGTGTTCCTTCCTGCCTGTCAGCGCCTGATAAATGATTCTGTGTGAATATCTCCATTAAATCTGCCTTTATCAAGAGGGGAAGGAGCAGCTCCACTGCCGTTTACTTGGATTATCCAAAGCAGGACGGCTCAATTCCCAAGTGTACCTGCCCAATTCAGCCCAGATTAGCCGAAATTAGGCAGGGCAGCTTTTAATAATGCATTAGGGCGAGTGCACTGTTGAGATATCCCTGGTTTGTGGGTAAACCATGGTTTGGTTCAGATCTCAGGGCAAGCACATAATGTCTGTAGTATTCATAGTTAAGGGAAGAGGTTCCATTCTGAAATAATCATGGCAAAAAGCCACTCAGGATAAGAAGCCATTCAGAGCCTCATTCCATTGAAAGTGCATCAGCTCTTCACGTAAAACTCCATGTCACAATCCTATCTACATTCACATGAAGCGCAGGGTCCACCAGATCAATGTGATATATTATGCACAAAGCAGGGCACTTGCTGAGATGATCCAGCATGTGTGCACCTGAATTCTTTAGGCTTTTTAGGAAACCGCACTGAATAGTGACAAAATAAGCTAATAAACCAGCTGCAGCTGAGACAGGAGGAGGGGGGCACCATCTAAGGCCAGATGATGCCAAATGAGTCAGGGAAGCTGTGAGAAATAGCCTTTAAATGTTGAGATCATGGCAGCCTGATAAAGGCGAGGCCATGCCACCGCTTTTATCTGACATCTCTCTGCCACTGCTTGTCCAACCTGGTTGATCAGTTTAGCACTGCTGTTTTATTTGAAAACACCAGTTCACTAGGCAGTGAACAGAAAAAATGGGACCATACACACAGAGATGCATGTTAAGCCAAACAAATTCACTTTCTTTGCAAAAATGTGACAGTATCTACTTCAAAATGTAACTGTTAGGTAAATAAATCAACATCGGTAATTATTACTACATTGTATTTGTAGTTTGTTGTCTATACTGGTCGTGTACTGGCTAGATGAAATGTCAATGCACAATGTACTTTCTCCCACCATCTTGTGTTTGAAAATAAAGATGTGTGAACATTGTTCATTTCCTATCTAGCTCCTTCATGAATCTACGGTGTGTCAGAATGGAAACGAAAACACAGACTGCATCTTTCAGAGCTGCCAAATTCATAGGACGGTACACTTAAGATGTGTTTTGCATTCAGAAACATTGGTAGATGAAGCAAGGCATTTAAACAAGAATGTTTGAAGGTGTCAGTGGATTCTACTTTGTACTCATGATGCACTTGATAAATTATGGAGCGGACCTCCTCTAGAAGAAGACACCCAGGTTGGCAATTCCTATTTCATATTCACAAGGAAAAAGGCACAAACAGGTACAAGAAGTGCAATTTATCTCATATAACGGCAGACAAAAATGTGCCACAGAAGTAATTAAAGAGTCGGAGAGAAGGAGAAGTAATTTAAGGATGAGCAATTACCAGCAGTAAATCATCCATTTTATATTACTCGCAAGTCACAGTGAGCTACACAGTACAGGGTTTGATTACAAGTAAAAATAATTTTCTCAACATTTCATATGCATTCAAGATGCTGAAACCATGAACTCAATTTGTTCTGCAAATCAGCCTTGGATGTTTTTAATTGTACAGTGAAATATGATTTTACATAGCAAATGTGTTTACACAAGGTGAAGGCTTTGAATAACCACCAGTATTGAGGGCTGATATTTTCTATAACTTTCATTTGAATCGCTGGCAAAATGAGCAGCTCCTATGATCAAAGGAACAGATTAAAGGATTTATCAAAAGCGATCAACATTAAGAAAACAAAGTGCATCAGGGGAGAAGCTTTTTTGTGTTTACAATTCAGCATGAGTGTCAGCATTTTTAATATTAAAGTCCTGAGTAATACGAGCTTGGGGTTTCTCTTAAGGGGCGAATGTTTAGTGGAGCAGAGTGATATAACTCAATGTGTTTTCACAAGGCCCCGGGTGTCCACAGTAAAAGAACAAAGAACACACAGTTCCGCACATGCATCAAAGCTAGTGGGCTTATTTTTCTGCTCGTATTTATTTTCTGTTTTTAAAGGAAGAATGACAGAGAAAATATGAAATATATTCAAGCGTCACATTATATCAAGTCACAGCTCGTCCACTACACTTAGTACCAAAAATGTGTTTACAGCTACACACGACAGGTGACCACCCACAAACCACCTATAAAAAACATTGTTCCCAGTTGGAAATTAGAACCTTTCATATCAGTGTAATACATTTGATGTCAGCGTGATCTCAACTCTGCTTTGGCTGTAGAAAACGGTGCTCTTGAAATAAAAAACAAAATAGAATAGAAACTAAGACTGCAACATCGGGATGGCTTACTAACACTTTTGCACAATACCGATACTGCAGCCTAGAGGATCGGTTGATACCAGGATTTTACCTAGGGGGGTCATCTGGGCATCCTGAGGACACCCTAAACTGCAAAACATGAAAAAAATGGACACCCTCCAGCCCTCCAGGACAGGACGCCCTAAATGTCAGATTATAGTTTATGGAAGTGAACAGTTTAATACTGACACCCAGAAACACCATACTACTGAAGTTATGTGGAACTGCTTTGCCTTTATTAAAATGTACAGGCATATACTGAAGTACTACAAAAAATATTGACATAAATATATGAAACAATACATGTTGTTTGACGCACCATCGTACAATCAAAAAGACATTACAGCATGTCACGCAAAGTGAATCCGACACTGATCCACTAATGATCATCTCGACTACAATATGAGACCTAGTCAATAAAGATCAGACATTTAAACTGCAAGGAAACGCTGTACTCCAACAATGGGAGAAAACCTAGATAATCCACTAATTGTGTGACACTTGCACATGTGTATTTTTTTGAACTTGACACAACAAACGCGATAACTTGTTGGATGCAGATGCCGCCCATGATTCATCTACGTCTGTCATTGAACGTTAATAAAACAGAAACCTGTTGCTGCAGGAGGCTTTTTGACCGCCTCAGCTGAGCTCCTTCCTTGTAATGTGAACTCAACTTTCAAAGACTCCAGCTTTAGCAATGGAGGAGAATTTAATCAACGCTTTGATTCACTCTACGCAGCATGAATGCAGCAGTCGGAGGAAATGGCAGCCTCCAGCTATTGCCTTGCTCCCACTATTCTGTGCGTGCAGGCATGGTCAGCATCTCTCTCGGACGAGTGTATGGTCACCATATGTTTGACATCATAATCACAACACGGCCCAGGAACTTACCCACTTCCGAGTCACATTGCTTTTCAAAACTGCACTTCTTTCGAGGCTTTCAAAGGAATGTAAATAGATGTGCATGCGTAACACGAAGTTCATGTTTGTGTGTTAAGATCTGGCCATTACTGCAGAGGCAACACCCGGAGTGAACAATCAATGCCTGAGCTTTCTACACTCACTGTGGTCCAGCAGCGCTGCTGAGATTAAATAGATCCAGCTTGAGCGACAACTTTTTTGTTCGTTTGTTTCTCGTCACAAAGATAGATGTTTCACATTGCCAAGCAGCACAGAAGCGGCACAAGATGCACTGGGACAGGGAAAGCTGGAAAGCACTTTCCTTTTTGTGCGAGTGTCTGACAGGAACTTGGCCGAAAGCACAACCTCAGAATACATTTCTGCGGGAATTCAGTACTGCTGTTTTGCCTTGTCAGTAAATTACAACAGAAGAAGGTGCATTAAATGAAAATCTAGCTATTTTAAATGCTACAAATAAGTATGTTTTACTGAAAGGCCCAGATATTTATTGCTATGTTTTGAAAAACCTTTTGTATACAATAGTCACAAAAACATCAGCCTAAATTCCATAGGGCCATGAGAGAAATGAGAATCATCACTGCTTGACATCATCCAACAAGGTATCTACTTTGCTGTCAGGAGTGACATTGTCATTTGGGGAATCCCAGCGACAAACTACAGATTCATCCATGTAATACAGAAGATCCCATTTATGAACAAACTAGTACTGTTTTTGGGTCAGTGGACTATGCCAAATGTCTCCATCCATCTTTTATGAATTGCAGCTTTTCTGTGTAATGAATGCGAGCCAATGTGACTGCTGGCTGAATATGTGTCCAGACAATTCTGCAACTATGCACATACAAGAGCAACACTGTTCTGGTCAGTGTAAAAAGTGCTGTACCAGGAAGCCTGAGTTCACAAAGAGTCTGCTGTGTGTGTCTGTCTGTCTGTCCATGCCATCTAAAACACTGGCACGACTGCTGCAGGTGTGTTGACTTGCTTCAGCATTTAATAAGGTGCATAGCTTGGCACCTTTGACTGGACAGAGAGTCCAATAGAAAGGAGACTTGACAACATACGCTTTATGTTCACAAAGGAAATTGGGAAACAAGAAAACAGTGCAAGGTTGAACTGAAATGTAATTGGCTCAGGGGTCATATGTTCGCTATCCTCTTGGATTTTTTGACTAAGAACAAGATCATCTGTTGGGAGAACATATGTAACAGAGGAGAAACACAATGCTGCTCTCAATGTTCTACCATTGAGCAAGTCTGGGGTACACAGTACGGGTGTAAGAAAATAACAATATGGTCAAATATCATGATTCTTGACTGCGCAATATTTTTGTTGAAATGTTGCAATTCTTGATTGTGTGATACTGTTTGATATTTTATGTAGTCGATGTCAATATTTAAAACATAGATACTTGGACACACAGCTGCATTTGTTAATACTAATGTTTAGTTATTTTGTTGATTAGAGATTAATTCCTCCGTTGGAGTGCAAAATTCAAGTTGAAGTCTGACTACACTGATATCATCACAATAAACTTGCTTTCATGCATATTCTATTGTTCTGCTGCACTGGACTTATCTGATGTCCCCCATTAAAACAGTGGTTCTTATTACAATATATTGCTGAACTTCCCGTAGCGCAATATATTACAATGTCTCATATTACTACTCCAGCATCAGGGTATGTATTGTATCGCAAGATATCAGGAGTGTGGAGAGCCAGAGGACTCATAACCATCTCTTGATCATTACTTGCCATCTTAGGACTGGTAGCATCAAGTGAAGCAGAAGGTCGCGGTCGCACACGGCGTATCCCGCTAACAAGGTGGCGTGTCAGTAAAGTTCACCACTGCCACGGTTTCAGTTTTTATGGACACAATATATAATAATGTGAACCAGGAGGGACCATTCATGTGACCCGCATGGGAAAGCAAAGACAGAAATGTTTCATTGAAATTGACGAACAAGAAAACTATTTACGGAATAAATGACAATGAGCTAGTGGTGACATCAGGATTCCTGCCTGTAAGCTGGGAAAATCTCAGTTTGTGCAGACCTCAAAACAAAAAGGTTTAGAAGACGTTTGAAAACAATACATTCCTAATAAAAAAGACAAATAAACAACAGCACGGTCCATGATGTGTACCATTAAATAACACTTAACAATTTAAGAGTCATTGTGTTTGAATGGCAGAATCAAACCATCTCACTTCACATAAAAACTACTGCAGACATTTGCATTTCCACTGATGATTTTCTACATTAAAGCAGATGGCCTCATAAGACCATCTACCGTGGCGAAAGTCAATGGTGTTCACCATTAACTCAATTAGTCAGCCTTTTTTCATCACTTGCATTTGTTCACTGTAAGTCCAGCAACAAAGTTAACGTCCTCTAAGTCTTGGCTTCTCTCCATCCGCATCTTCCCTCAAAGTCAATCAGTCCACGTCAATCAAATCACGATTTTACGTTTCTGACAGATGTGGATTCACAGCAGGGACAACTCAGCATTTCAACACAACTAACACTGTGTCTTAATTCAACCGTCTAGCTGCTTACACTGTTAGCACTTGCACAATGAAACTTACACAAAGGTACAAACTTCTCACAGCACTCAGACACACTCAATTTATTGTCTCTTATTGTCTTCTTGTCTTGTCTTGTCTTATTGTCTCTTGTGACCAGGGACACCTGCAAGTTAAGCCTCCTGCCAGATCATTTGGGTAATGGAAAAATGGTCAGTAATTTATAAGAGTAGCCTTTTGTTTTGGTTGAAATGGCAACACACATGGAAAATGTCCATCTTAGATGGAACCAAAATTTGAGAAATATGATGACTTGGATGGATGACATTGTCCAGTCAGCACTTGTCATTTCACACTTGAATGGCCACTCGCTTATTTGCAGTAGCAATCATAAAAATGTGTCGCTCCATGTGCAATTTGATGATGAGTAGTTAAATGACATTTAATATGGATTACTTGTGCACGTCAACCATTGAAATCATTATTTTACTGCTTAAAATGACTTGATATTACAGTTGATGTTTGAGTCTTCAATGCTGGTCATTTCATAAATGACTATTCTACTAGTTTACACGGCATAGATTTAGCCAACAATCTTCTGTACACCCATTCGTTTGAAATATAAACAGCATTCTAACTTTCACAACATTTACCTTCCCTTAAAATCAGACAGCAGAAATTCACAGATCATTACACATGTAAACACCAGTACAAATGAGCACAGACCATTGTTGTTACCAACCGGAAGCACCCACAGAGAAATAAATGAATAGCAGCCCAGCAGAGTTTTACTTCAGTGATCCACCGTGGGGTTCTTCATAAAACCAGATTTTGCTGTTAGGACACTGACTCCATGACTTTTATTGGCTGTAGCAAATTACCATGTTCTGAGTGCAATGTTCTAGCTACAGGTTTAAAACACAAGAATCTATACACCATTAGGCAGCTGGGTGAGAGAATCACAGCATGTGCTGAAGACCCAGGCAGGGAAGACTTGAGGTCAGGGTTAATAAGTGCCATAAAAGGTTACAGTGTTCATGTCTCCCGACGGTCGAAATCACACTCCAATGACTAGCTACAACTTTCTCTGATCCAGGCGATGGATAATGATATACCATGTCAGCCATAGAGAGCAATTTACATTTTACTGTCCTTCAATAGAAAGAATCAGGGACCAATGGGACTTTATGGCCCGGAGCTCAGGAGTGTGTGCAGATGTGTGAACGTGAGTGTGCCGATGGTCATTGCTGTCTGTCCCCTTGTGTGATGTGTTCCTGTTGATGAACTGGACCATATAAAACGCAATGACAACTTTAATGGCTTCCAAAGATGGTGAAGTCAATGATCCAATTGAGTAAAGTGGTTATTTCCACCTTTGTGCTCACGCAAGTCTGACACCAGCTTTTTTTTTTTTTTTTTTTTTTTTTTTTTTTGCAGAAAATGTAATCTTGTGTTAATGGGCTCAACAAGCATCTCCAGGGGGAATC
The DNA here is from genome assembly GCF_027744825.2 of Synchiropus splendidus. Classification (NCBI taxonomy): domain Eukaryota; kingdom Metazoa; phylum Chordata; class Actinopteri; order Syngnathiformes; family Callionymidae; genus Synchiropus; species Synchiropus splendidus. Next base: position 60,622,541 of record NC_071334.1, on the reverse strand, counting down.
TGGGCATATTCCAAAAAAAAAAAAATAGGTCATTGCAGAATCATAATGGCCTATATTTAGATCTTTTTCATGCTTTCACGGTACTTGGAGCCATGCGGTTTTAAGAACATAGTACCCACATGCTCTACATTTCTGTTGATATGTCACTGATCCTTGAAAGGAGGTCAGGGACATTTACAGCACCATTACTAGACATGTTTTATGCCCACCTGCTTCATGGTGGGGTTCAAGTACTGAAATACCCATGACAGATGCAGTATATTTTTTAAGCTCTCAGTGAAAACCACCACGGTGTCAGTGGATAAACTGCTTTACCGGCAGCGCACATAATTGCAATGAAAATATAATTATCATATAATCAAAAAACACACGCATGGATTCACTGAAAGGTATCAATATTCAAACACCGTATCCAGAGAGAATACTAATCTGCCATAGTATTGATACTATGGCAACGACTCTGCAGGCACTGAGGCGTATGTGCAAATGGCACGAGCATCCTTGCCTTAATGACAATTACAACAGGTCAGTTGAGTTCCTGTTCATCATTGAGCTACAGTAATATTTCAATTTAATGTCAATTTAATTTCAATTAATTTTGGTTGTTATGTTAGCAGGCATGATAATGTAGGCCTCGCCAGCTGTCTGTAGCTTGGTGCTCAATGAATGAATCACGTGGCTCAAACATGTTTTGGTTTTTTTTTTTCTATCAAAGACTGAAGTAGGAAGAAGTCAACCTACAATAAAAATGTAGAAATTATAGCCAACTCTACCACTAAAAAAATAATAAATATAATCTGTGGCTTTGTCGGTCAAAGAAAAAATTAATTAAATAATTAATCAAATAAAAACGTATTTTTTTGGCCCCTCTGTTTCAAAAAATGGTATCTTGTGGCAAATATTTTTCTGGATATCGATATCAAGCGGTATTTTTGTATCGTGACAATTCTCTTTGGGAGCCACCAACATCTCCAGTTTTTCTAAATTTCCAAGTTGAAAACTAACCAAGATATCTCTGTTTTTTCCAGTTCCTTCATCCTTGCCAAGGATAGGCCTTGTGTTGTTTGCTTTCTCAACGTTCTTAATTGTCTTAAAAGACACAGCTCACATACAGTAAGTGTCGGATGGTAAAAAGAAGCCAGTATATCAAACAGCAAAGCAAATGTGAGGAATCCCCTCACATATTGTGATTTATTCACTGTGATTTATGAGCAGAGAAGGTTTAGCCTTTCAACTCCAAGAGAGTGGAATCTCGGTGCAATGAAAAATGATGGAGGATGGGCCAGCTTTTACAGTTTTCTCTTTTTTTTTCATGCCAGTGATTCCTGGGAGAATCTACCTGTCCATCACAGCCTTGCCCGTGGGCCCTCAAAGGGAGAAGAAATAATGAGAGCTCACACCGGCTCCAAATATTTCTGGAGTTTCTCTCTGCAGGGGCTCTTCCTTCTCATCACTCCACTTTGGTCCTGCGGCGCTGCAAATATGAACCTCACCAACAACACAGACACGCCCTTCAGAGACTGCTGATTCATAATTCCAGAAGTGAGAAAAAGGTCATAGCATCACCTCAGAATTCTATTTTGATACCTGGTCCAGAACGGGATTACATCCAGGACAAATGCATCTAATCACCCCAACCCAAAAGAAATAAGCTGATGTGTGAATAAGTCTGACACCATTCAGCAGCGCGAGCGGCTCTTCCCTCAGTTTTGGGGGGTTGGGGCCAACTTTCATTTGCCAATGTCTTGAGTATGAAATGTTACTAGCCATTTTAAAAGTTTCCAACATTTTGAACGCATTGTTGCATTCTAACTGAAGGTAGACAAATGCTCAACAAGACAACAGAATGACATTAAATGTAAATAGGGGGCTTTCACAGTGCAAGTTTGTTTCACTCCTGCTGTGCCATGTAACACCTCTTCCTTCGTAGTGGTATTCCATTTCTTTAGTTCTTAGCCTGGCCAGCTGGTGGCAGTATCTGCAATTGAAAACCTCAACAATATTGTGGCTTTTTGCCAGTTGTTCACACCAGTACATCATTTCCTATCATCTTGGGTCCAACTGCTTCTTGTCATAACCTCAACAACCCCTGCTATGCGCTTGCTAGAGAAGTCCAAGGTGAAGACTCAATTCTGGGGCCAAAGCCTGGTTCGCTTGTGAATACATCTTAGATTTTTGAGCTAAATCCCCCTTAGACAAATACCCAAAGCAATGCACCAACAAACTGCACGCCATATTACATAGTGTGCAAGTACACCTCTGTATAAATGAATTTATACTTTCACAACATATGCACGATATAGCCCTCTCACATACTAAGAAGACAGCACAACGGCTCTCAAGCTTGCGCACTTCAGAGCGCTGTTGTGTTTGGAGCGCCACAGACTGTGTTCTGTTAGTTTTATTTAGTGATTATATTAGGGGTTTAGGTTACACTGAGTGAGAAACGAGAGAGCATGCACAAGCGCGCCTAGTTCTTTGCAGCTTTGATAACAACCGGTGCTGTGGAATGCGTCAGGGCTCCGCCTCTACGCCTCTGCTAAATTGGAGGCAGCGGACACAGAGGAGTGGAATTGAACAGCCACTAGAACCCAAGACGCTGTGCTCGATTGCTCATCTAATCTAATCTAACAATTGAATTGAATTTGATTCAGGACGGAGCGCGTCTGGGCGTCATGTAAATGCCTTTTGGCTGAATGTGGTCCGCTACTCACCCATGGTTTCGACCAAAGGTGGCGATGTTGTGGCTTACCTGGCACCTGGCACCAGACACAGCAGCAGAGCATCTCTGGCTCAATTCTCCAGTCCCCACCAGGACTGCAGCTTTGCACAGCAGCTGGTGCTCAATGGGCATTTAAAAGCGACAATAAAGCAACTTTGTGGCTAAAGTGCGTTAATTATTGGACACTCGCTGCAGCAGGGGTCGTCTCAAACTGATCCACAAAGGGGCTGCTGTGGGTGAAGTTTTTCGTTCCAACCAAACGTGCACACTGCACTGAGGTGCAGCTGAAACAAGCCGCTCCAAACTCACAGTCAACTGATGACAGTCTTTAGACACCTGGTTGGTGAAAAGGAGACTGGTTGCAACGAAAGCCTGTGCACCCACTGCCTCCCTTTGAAGAACAGTTTGAGACCCCGCCCTTGAGCATAGTTGCCTTCTGATAGCAAGAGGTGAGACAGCCGAGTGTGATGTAAACAGTCCGGCCCATGTCTCATATGCTCTATATTTGCAGCGGCGTGCCTGGTGGAAACTAGGGCTGCTGCAACTAGTCGACTATAATCAACCAACAGACTAGTAGGCAACTAGTGAGACTTCGAGGCCATTGGGCAACAAACTATTCGAAACATACTGAGAAATAAAATGTCAAATTCCACTGTTAGTTATTCACATTACAATTAGACAAGGCACATGTTCACCGATCATATGACAACAATTTGACTGATCATGATAATGATAGTTGTCACTAGTCGACTGTCAATATTTTTAAAAGTGATCAGATGAGTTCGTGTTTACAATAATTTATATACATTTTTTCTGCTTTCTAATTACTATTAACAACACTATAATCACACTTGTCTGTGCGTTTATCAACCTGAAAGTATCACATTCCGACAAGTTTACTAATCGTCTCAATACTCTTGGACTAGTTGAGTATTCAAATAGTCATAACTCGCAGCTTGAGTGGGAACTGGGGATGCACCGAATAATTTGGCCAAGTAGCAAAAATCGATGAATGGCTTTGGTGGGGGAGTGAGTCAAAATCACAGCAGAAGAGGGACGTGCGTGTGACGCAACAGCGCACTTGAACAAGATGCAGAGGAGGCCGACACTATTGTTTCGCTTGAAAATGCAATGTAATAGAATCAGACAGCTGAAGCAAATTTGAAGGCGAATTTCATCCGATCGGCTCAGTTGACTGCAGATGATGTCATCCAACTTCCATGTGTTTGTATATTTTAACAAACTCTCAACAATACAATTTCACGTCTTCAAGAAAAGCAAACTTCATATCAAACCTTGAGAAGTTTGTGTTGGGTCGATTGGGCATCCAGTGACGTCGATCACAGAAGATGGAGAGAAAATAATCAGTCGGTAAAACGAAGCACTTTTGCATTCATGGAAGATTTATTGAGATTCCAGTTCATTAACAATGGTGCGATATGTGTCCCTGAAACCTGTGCTGACAGCACTACTAGGCCGAATATTTGGTGCATACCAAGTGGAAACAAAAAATTGTTACCCTTAAAATATAAGAAATAGTGATGGAGAGTTATGGGGTCCTACAAAACGACCACGCACACAAGTCACAAGGTCTATATCAGTCATATACAGCGTTCTCCCCAGAAGCGTAAGGGTTGTATGCGTCGCTGTGGGCTGCCAGGATGCTTCTCTCCTGGGGCTGGGGGCTACCTACACTGCAATTTTGACCCTCTCCACTAGAAATGCAGCAGTTTTGGTCAACATGCAGTGAAGGGAGACTTTCAATGTAAGTAAAGGGGGACTCCACCTTTGAACATAGAGCATCAAGGATGTACAAGGTGCTCTGCTTTTGTCCCTTACGGCCCCATTGGACACACCCCTACAGTCGAAAAATGCTATCCCTGATATATTGTCAGACAGTACACACTTAAAGCAATAAGCTACAAAACAGGTGAAGGCGAGATGGTTCCAAATGGCAGGGGGTCTCAGTCCCATTAACATACTAGGGGCATCCAGCTTGCATGAGTCTCCCAATCTTAGACATAACCTCACTCCAACTAACAGACAACTACACTAAAGAGGCAGTGTTCCGTACAACAAGCTATTGCTCAGCAACCACCTGTTTCCACTCGCATCAGGTAATGAGCCTCAGGAATAATGAGGTCATTGGAGAGACAAGACGAAAGGGGGTCTAAACACAGTCAGGGGAGGAAGTTCCCATTCATTATTCATGTCAAAGGAATTATTATCAGTACTGTGGCATTTGAGATGAATTATTGATTCGTTCCTGGAAGCTCTATGTAAAAACGTTGCAGTTAGCAGGGGTCTTGATGGACAGCCAGTGAGGCAATAAGGCACATCGACTAGCCACTAAACTGTCTGTGGAGATGTCAGCAGGGTTTTTTCATTGGTGGTTATGGAGACGAATCCTCGAAGAGGACAGCTGGTCGTGATCTGAGAAAAGACGATGGATAGCTAAGGGAGGGAGTGTGGCTCTGTCAGATCTTGCATGCAAGTAAATGTTCCTCCAAGACCTTATCTTTGATAAAACCTCTATGAGCACAATACAGACATTTTACATACAGACTGCAAATCACTGGAGCAGTATTTGGCGGGCTGTTCAATTAAGGCCATGGCACGTTCCCCAATGTGAGCATCAGTGGCCGTGGATACAAAGCAGTTGGCTTTTTTTTTTCAGCCCTGGCGTGAGGACGGAAATGAAAGAAGCAAAGTTCAGCTTGGGGAGAATTCAGAGCAGCAGTGAGGGTAATCAAACACTGGCAATCGCACTGTCCTGACACAATGGCTGCTCGCCTGCCACTAGCTTAGTCTTATCACAACACACTCACTGAGAGAGTGGGTGTGAGACGAATGAGTAAGTGAGAGGAGGACAGCGAGAAGGGAATCCAGATAGATGAGGGACGTGTCGGATGGAGGGAAAAACATCACGTGCAGGGGCGGTGCAAGACATGAAGATTTTTTTTGTGGAAAATTAAAGAAAAATGCACGACTTTGGATTGTTCATGACAAATGCTTTTCACAGAAAACTGAGGGATGATAGGCTCGGCAGGTCTGATATCTAAAGACAGACACGTCATTTGTAGGGCCATTCTATAAATCAACATAGCAATTCTTTGTAAAAATTGTGTAAGGCACGACAACCCTTTTCCACCTCAGATATGAATATTTTTTTATATTGTGACCCATCCACACAAGATGCACTTTATTTAAATGTATTTATAAACATTTTTTTCATTGAAATGTGCTCAATTCAATATTAGAAATGAATTTAATTTCAAAATTTACAGAAATTAGAAAGCACTGAACATTCCCTTTACCACCCAACTGGAAGATGCATTATATATTATATATGTCTGTGCGTGTATTTTTTTAATAATAAATGAGTATTCAATTACCAGGCAATCACAATTAAGTCTGCACAACACTCCCATTGAAGAGGGAAACCAATACGGGCATCGCAGTCTGCATTTCAAATAAGAAAATCCATTCCATTTAATGAAGACCGCAAATCTGTCAAAGCCTGCTTCCGTCTCGGGTCTCCAGTCACAGATGGAAAATGACTCAACTGTTGACAGATAGCTAACAGGTGCAGGCTAATTACACTCATCATGGCAACAGGCAAATAAACTGATTGCGATGATCATGAAAATGGCAGGAACGTTCCATTGGGGGCTAGTTAAACCAGGTTGGGAGGGCAAAACTGAGGCGGCTGGGCTTGGTTGACGGGGCATGTTTAAATAAAAACGATCTCTGGGGTCGACTGTAATAAGCTGAATTTCATTGGTTTAATGGTGTCACGGTGAATTTCTGATCATGGGGGATGGGCTGGGGGAGAGAAGATGAAGAGAGACGGGTGCAGCGTGACTGAACCAAAACAGTAGTCACTGTGTTTAAAAAGAATGCTAAATGAGGTGGGTGTGACTACAACTGGATTGAAAAGTAATAAAGAATTACTACTAATGGTTGAAGTCTCTCTCTAGAGAGTTCAATGAGGTTTGGATCAGGCAATTACTTTTTTTTTTCTTTTCATGTACTGGCTCTAGTCTCCATTTGTCTGTGACCTGTAGAAAGGCCATCATTATAGAAAGAGAAATAGGGCTCTGTGTCCATGGGAGATGAACTCTGAAGCCCATGGCAGCCTTTATGGAAAACTCAGGGGTAGACTCGGGCTGACAAATGTTTATGGAGGCACAGCCATAAGACCCTTGCCTTCGTCTGTTTCACACGATGCATCAATCTGCAGTTTAATCTCAATCTTTGCACATGAACTATTTGTTATCAAAGAAAAGCCCAGTGGGAAATGTTAAGAGTTCCACCTGTTCGTATATTAAGAAATCAGTCTTCCTTTATGCTTCCTATGATTTCATCCCTGGAGGTTATTTTTTGCCCCCACGTTTTTATCTTCGCTTATGTTGTAGCAGTGGCGGAATCTGTGTCTCTTTTTCCTGGTCACAATAGTGGGCTCATCTCAAAAAGGTTGGTCCCCAGTCATCATAAGGCTAAAGTAGAATACTCAAAAGAGAAAAGAACCAACATCATTGTTTTCATTTATTTGTTAATTTTCATCCAAAGAAACATGCAATTGATAAGGAATGGTAAGCATCTAGTACCAGAGTGCCACTGCACACTGACTGTCACCGCCGTGAGAGAGTGTCAGGTGGACCATGAGAAATTATCAACTTTCACCTAATTTGTCCGGAGATAGAGGTGGACAATATGATGACATTAACTCTTGAACAATTAGAACATCTACCAAAGTAACTTGACCACACACCTCCACGACAGAATGATGGTGTGTTCCTAGTCAGTCCCACGATGCCAAAGTCTTTCTGCGCCAACAAGCTGACTGAACTGACAGCTAAAGTGCCAAAACTTTATTGACACTCGTTGACCATCAATGCTTCATGGTTTAAAAGTTGGCTACGAACAAAATGCTGAACCAAATAAATATGCTCCAAAATGTGAAGAGATGAAGAGTCATTGTTATTATGAAGCTGAAGCAAAGAATGTTTCATTTCACTTTTTTGTAATTTCCGAAACTGTTACGAATTCACGCAAAAGAGATTGTGATGAAAGTGAAACAGTTATTTCAAATTAATATTATAGAAAATAAATATTATAAATCGTTGTATTGGCAAGCCCATTCTGAAAACAACAAATACATTTTCTGCAATTTCCTTCGGCAAATGGCATGGAAAAAAAGCCGTGGGTCAGTAGTTACAGTTTTTCACAAATTAAAAGGCATTATCGACATGACTTTTGACTAAGCATAACAGTGCTTTGGCTCAAATTCCTTCGATGGTTATGAGCCTCAGGATTTTTTCAATGAAGGAGGTGTGCCGTGGATTAAAAAAGGTTGAAAAAACACTGATCTAATATACCATCTTGAGATCCGTTGTGGGATTAAAGCAGATTACCTTCTGATTCGATCGTTGCCAACCAGTAGGCTTAACATCCAGTATTTTGATTCATTGTACCCTCATTTGCAAACTGAACTCCAATTCGACAACACATTTTTAGCATGGAAAAATGTCTCTTAGAGTAATAATGCTTAAAATATCTGATACAAATTCCTTTTATCCATCTCAAAAATGTATTAAACTGCATGAACAAAAACACAAGAGTGATATTAAAGGTGAATGTAAAGGAAAAACAAAATAACAGACAAATAGAAGTTGAAGAATTAAATACTGGTACCACGATGGATCTAACTGGTGATAAAGCACCATGGAACGCTACAGACTTCTGTGTGCAGTGGAAATGAATGGTAAGAGACTGGGCTTTGTTCTTCCTCTGTGAGCCATTCTCACTATTTAAATGTATCCCACATTAGCGGGGATCTACTCAGTTCGATATATTATAATGTGATGCTCGCCCTTAATGGAAAATCAATGGTGAGACAAGCCCACCGTCACAGACACCATACAAAGGCAATTTCCAAATTGACATATGGAGGACCTGTGTGATTGATTCTGACTGCTGTAGATTTTAATATCATTCACTGCAAGCTCATTGACTCTCAGGCATCGTCTTGCGGTTTATCTACAAAGGAGTCCTTGTCGCCTCTTTCGCCTCTCATATTTTCCCTACCATTTCTCCCCCCGTCAAAATCATCTTCCCAACCACGTGCGCAATGTTCACGTGTTGAATCAAATTAAATGTTATTACAATGAGTAATGGCTTCTCAAGAATACATCCCCTTTGTAATCAATCATGTTGGCTGTTTTACACCGGAAGAGAAGAAAGCCCTTTTCTGGAGTAAAACATTTGATACGTTACATACGGCTTTGCACCATTCCTGTCCTGCCACAACAACAGGCTGTCATCATCAATTCAATGACATCATATCCTTTATGTCTTGTGCTTTAACAGCCAATCAATCTCACAGCAAGAGTAGACTACAACATACAAGCCATTTAAAGAGATTAATGAATCGAACTAAACTAATTTCTTGTTGAAAATATACCATTTGAACTGCAGACAGTGGACATCATATAATTCTTAGGGCAACAACAGCAAATGATCTGAGTGTGAATTTAAGTACCATCAATCCAAGATGCCCTGCTTTGTGAAACATTCTGCAGAGCTTACGTAAATGGATTCACTGGTGGTTGGAAGCATTGCTCAGTCACTCGGTGGCAATGGCAAGTGACGCGATTCCTGACCCCAAAGTGTGAGCACCAGATGCTCATCGAGCTAATAAAACTGAAGCACTGTGCGAGCCAATCTTTGAAATGACTTTAAACCCCAATTATATCACAGATCACATCTTTCACCTCAGCACATTTTTTACTATTACACAAGCCAAACATCCACTGACAGAAACCAGCAAAGTTTCAAGCCTGACATCACGAAAAAGGCATCGCCACACAGCTAAACAAGAGATTGATCCTCAACCAATGTCCCAAACAGACATGTCATGTCTTCAAGTACTTTCATATTTTGATGGCCTCAAGGCAGCAAAGTTCTAAGAAAGATGATGTCGAAGTTCAAGCATAAATAACAGGACAACGAAAATACTTACCTTGCCAAAGTCCCTGACGTCAAAGAGATCGAAAGGGTCAAAGAGCTCGCTGTTGCGAAGGCCAAACTTGTCGTGGCACACCTTGAGAAACGTGCGGATGTTCTTCAAACATAAAAACTAAAATGCAAAGAAAGGAGAGAAGACGTTATTAGTAAAGGTTCTCAGTAAATAAAACCATTTGAGTCAATAACATGGGAACATGATACATTCAAGTCTCAGCAAACATCTCATTAATTTTGATCATCGACACGGATGTTTGGTAAATGTTGTGTAATGGAGCCCCTACAAACCCACTGAAAAGTAGAATTATGGAAACCATAGCAACATACCATCTTAAATGACATAATCCAGGCGCTAAAATAGCCCTCCAGGCTGACATAGAAAGACGTTCAGTCCATGGTTAAGCTGCTTCTACCTACAGTACTGTATGTTCCCAAAGACGCATCCACCGTTATAAATACAAAGTCAGGTGGAGGTTAACTATAAGAACTAAAACACATTTAGTGAGAAGGCAAACCACACGTAGTTGGTTTGCATCAAAGGGGAATTTGATGAATCATGTTCTGCTTAACACCAGTTCAAAAAACGTATTTCCCATGTCAGAGTCTCTTATATACAGTACGGAGAACAAGTGGTCAACACTTGATCACACATAAATGTATAAACAACAATAACAGATGACGCGGGTGGGGAAAACAAGCATTGCAAAGTTTCATGAGAAAAGCTCTTGAAAGGGCATTGTGACATTGAAGTTAGCGCCTTAGTTTGAACCAAAAATATTGATTATGAACTAGAGGGTTTGAGTTCAGCTTCAGGGCACGTACGGTTCCATTAGGCACTAAAACACTAATCTCTGCTGCTGGGAACACACTAGCACATGAGATGGGTCACTAAAGCATAGAATGTAGAGGACAATAAGGCAAAAAAGGGGGGATAATGATGACTTGAGAATAAAAATAAAAAAATCACAACCTCAATTTTATCCTTCGTGACATTTTTAAAGGCTAATTTGCTTGAGCTAAACTGTAAATGTAATGTCAACATTATGTTTAAAACGTTGACACCTAAGAGACGAAATAAAGCAGACAAATGTTGTGAAAAAATCTTGTCATTCCTATCGTCGGAAATCTGCATGTCTGTATTTTGAGTCATGAGGGTAGTGTTCCAGGGGGAATCCGAAACTGCTCAGAAATAACATATGAAATTCGAAGTCGATGATGTTACCACCCAAAGAACTTGCACTCACTCACGTCCATTTATACAAGACAATGCTTATCCAAACAGGAAGTCCATCAAGGCATGCATTTTCACTTACTGTGATTTATCTTTTTTAAAACTCCAATAGTGTTGCCTCGCCCTCATTTAATCTACATAACTCAATATATCTTTTAGCATTTGAAGTAATGCAGATAGCAATAAGCACAAAGCAGTGGTGGCAGTCATGTTCCGTCGTGTAGTTAATAATGTAATCGTCCTTAACATTTATTAGATATGTGACTAGTTTTCTTCATTTCCAAGCATTGCTACAGTTTGTGGCCACACTTAATAGGCTCCTTATGAATATTTCCGCAATGTAAAATAAAAACGACGATGACAGCATGTGTAGCAGTGAGGATGGAAATATTGAAATATTGATGATACTGCCTGTCGGTTCCTGCTTTACTGTGTGAAGAATGCATTAGCCAGCATGCAAATGAATACACGACTTGAATATTCTCTACCAGTGAAGTAACACCATGACCAGCGAGGGCACTGTGCAGGAGTGAGAAGCATGTGTGAAATGAAATGTTCTACTTAGTTGAAGCAACACATGCTAGTGATCACTGTAGAATGAATGAAGGAAAAACAGAACCACAGAATACACTTCACAGCAGTTCATGTGATCAAGAGAGGATCAACTGCACAAGACATTTTTTTGGCAAACGTGGGGCGATTGTTTTAAATGTATATTAAATCATATGACCTCAATTAAAAATGTCTGGGTATTTGTGAAGCTCTGTAATTCATTATAGAGCAACAAGGTGGATAATAAGAGCAAAAACACTGATCATTTCCTCTAATTCAACTTATATATTCTGTGGAATTTCCACTGACCTCTCCAGGTTGCACCTGAGAGCCCTGCTGACTCATTCTCATTCATGCGTGCAGATGAGTCCAGACCGAGTGTCAGGGGTTCACCCAGAGCAAAGGAGCTTCACTCACTGGTGAGAATTTCCAATTGGTCGAGCTAAATGGCATTTGCAGTTGAGCAGTGAAGGTTATCATGTTGCCAACCGTTGCATTCACCGGATTGCACAAAAAAAAAACTGTTATACTCTGATGTTGCTGATATGAATGGTAAAATCTGCTGGGACAGGTTTGACTCAGAATAGAGAGACTGAGAGAGGAGGGCCTCCGTGGTCACGGCTCAGAATAGGGGATGGTGATAACAGACATTTTAATGTGTGTCGAAATACCAGAGAAGAGGTGAGCAGAATTACATCGATACAGCGCTTTTAGTGAGGTAACATTCACAGTACAACTTCAAAATTGCAAGAGACCACACTACTTTATTAATCTCTACTTTTTTTTGGGAGGAACCCAGAAATGTTTTTTTTTTTTTTTTTTTCCCCAAAATGATGCAGTTTGTTTCAGTTCCTTAAGTTCAGTTCCCTTTAGCTTTACGTGATAGACTTTACAATGAAAGCAACTTGGACTGCCTTTTTTTCTTTTTTGAGGCCTTGCAAATGACCATGGATTCATGAATGAACAAAACTTAATAATAAATATAATAATAATAATATACTTTGAACTTAAGTTCATTATTTCTTATTATCATAGGTTGTGCAACTTTCAGAGAATTAAACGGCATTGCATTGAAACTTGGATTGTGCATTTTGCAACTAAGCTATTACAAAAGAGAATCACAGCTGGGGGTCATCTAAGTGGGTTAAGTAGGCTGTCCCAGAACCAGGTAAGCACTTCCATCTCTGGGCATCCCAGTTAGGCATCCAAGTGCATCAGACTCCTTAGAGTGTAATTGACTTTGATTAACCAAGTATTAAATATTCAAGCATCCTACCTCATCAGCTTGTAAAAATGCCTCCCTTACAAGGTCAAATGAAAGTGGAACAAGCCGTGTATAAATTCAAGATGAACACTAGCGCAGGAGTCCAGCTTAAGTGGATTGGGTGACTGACTGTGGTCTTTGCTCCGGTTGCGAGGGAGACATTTTACAAGGTGGCTTCCGTGCTTCACTGACACGACAGCTCTCATTTTGACTTCTCAGTCAAGAGCAAACAACTCTTAAAAGAGGTGAGAGTCGCTGTCACGGCGACGGGGAAGAAAAGTCGTGGGGGAGCTGGGAGGAACAGCACAGGGGAAAGAGCCAGGAAACAAAGACCTGCCGCTTCCCTGACAAGTCTTTGTAGCATATCACTTCACATCATCTCTCAGACAACAGCGCATCGCTCCGATCGGAATGTGGTGCTGCTCAATCGGAGACATCACAAATTACAAATCTTGCTCATGAAAGACAGTGGACGCAAGTTAAGAATAATGTACAAGAGAGCCATGCAAGAGTGAGCCTAAACAGTTCGAAGAAGTGATAAAAAGAACAGAACCAGAAACACTTTTTGAAGTAGGATGATGTAGAAAACAACAAATGTATTGATGTTCCTCCCTCAGGTTTCACCTCAAATGTTCAGCCTCGCAAGAGAACATTGAAACAGATTGTACTGACTATAGTGACAGACTGAAATAACATGAACATAAGAAGAGATTAGCTCATCATTGCACGCAGATGGTCAAACACACAATTAGAAATATTTAAAGTGGAAACAGCAATTGCTACAGCTTAACATTCAATAGTTCTTCAGCATATGCTGTTGAGCAGGTGGCATTGTTTTAGGAAGGCAGAACAAGATGTTCCTGACAGGAGTGAACCTAGAAACCTTGCTGTTCATTTAGTCAATAAATTTATAAAAGCAGGCAATGCATATTAAATCTTTAGGTTAAGAGGGAATCTGACAGCCAGTATTAAAGATACCAGAGCTCTACATTGAAGACGCTCTGGAAGACAAGTGCAGGTGATGATGGATGCTGTTAACACCAGGCTCCGTTAATGATCCCGCAGCCTGGTGTTGATTGCTGTCGAGTGAGGACAGACTTACTGAATAGCAAAATGAGTTTCACATTACATTAAAACAAGTGAAATACAGCCTGCCTGCCATGTGTTAGGCTGCTCTCTGTGGAACCACAACAGTACATGAAGCGCCAGACAGCAAATTCACCGTCAGTTTTTGACCAAATTTAGTGGCATCAGGTTGATGACACCCAGATTTGATGATCAATGAAGTAGTTCTGCCTCCGTGCAGGTCACCCTGATGTTTAGAAAAGCCAATCTTATGCAAATTAGAGAGGACACTGTATGAATTATACATCACTGCATGCAAATGTGTTAATCCGATCCTATTAGCCTTAAAAGCCTGGACGCGAGCATGGATTGAGCATTTTTAAATCTTGTTCAACCTACGGCAGCCGCCACACAACGGCTTCATTAGGGAGGTTAAAATATGGAAGTTAAATAGGCTGTGTTCGTTTATATTGAGGTTAATCTCCATTACAAAAGAGGGGAAGGGAATAGACTCTAAACAGACAAAGTCACCGCCCATGAGATGGTTTCATCATTACGTTACACCATTAACCAGCCACTCAACCCTGACTGAAAGGGGGGGAAAGCTGGCAATCAAAGAAATAGACAACAAGAGAATAGGAGCCCTTCATAAGTGACGTGTTTCCTGATAAATAAACTTTACCTTTCACACCATTACCATTCTGAAAATATGCAAAATTACTCTTCATTCATGGAAACAAAGACCTTAAGGCGCCTCTTTTCCCTGAACTGCAGTGTGCTCTCTCTCTCTCCTCATACTGTTTAAATTATTTACTTCAAAATAGTGTGATCAGAGCCATGTGTCATCTGACTTATAATTATGGGGAAAACCCAAAATGTAAGCAGTTTTTCAGGGGCAAAGATTACGGGATCTTCATTTCATTGTTGTTAAAGCTTCCATGAACTTCCACTAACTAATCTATGCATCAACAGCCGAGGAAACTGGTATTTTACAATCTGACACAAAGTTTCACCGAGAGTAGCTGGGGATATTTTTTTATTTTATATTTTTTCAATGTGTAGTCCAATGTGAGTCATAATGACTTGTACAACCCTGTTGCTGGTCTTCCCCTTCCATGTCAGTTCAGTTACACACAACAAGATCTGTCATATTATTCAATGATTCTGCGGCAAAAGGATGGCGAGAACCAAGAGAACCCAAATTAACCCTGAAAACAGGCCAAAAAAAACCCATCACCTCCCCCTTCTAAACCAATGAGGAAACACAGGAACATTTCTGTCTATCATTTAAATATCAAGAAAGAGGGTCACTGTGACCCACTGAGGACTAAAGTCGCTTAAAAAAACCCAATAGAACCACAATGACTTCTTCAGTTCTGTCATTTGAAGTGAATTCAAATCAGCTGGACAAACATACTATGTTTTTTTCAGCCATCCTTTTTTTAATACATTTCAACATCTATCAAGTTAAAACATGTTCAGCTGAAAAACACTCTGGAAAACAGACTTCTTTGGGTCCAACCATATAAAATCAGATCAGCGCTGTAGCTAAGCAACAGGCTTCACTGCAGAGGGTCCAAAACAGTCTGCATCTACAGCACTAGCCCTCTTGCTTATTTCAGACTCGCGGCCTGATGAATGTGAGAAGACGCTCCACTGAAAAACCCAGACACCCACGAGATCAATGACCAGGTAATTTATGGCTTCTGACCGTTGAGAGGAAGACAGCATCCATCTTTTTCCACTATTTCTCCCCCAATAGCTTCAGCATGGATGAGAAGGGTTAGCTTCACATCCACTTTCATTTCTGTTTACATCCCATAAATATATTAATTCTGAAAAAAATGCATGTGAAGCATAACCAGCTTCATGAATATATATAATAGAGGGGAAAAGGCGACAGACAGAAGAGGACAGAAGCTTTTATTTCTGCACTCTTGATCAATAAAATGTGAGAGTTGAGAGTACTTTTAGTTTTCTGTGGGATCAAGGTTATAATGATACGGTACACTGTTCCAGCAGGATGTTTGTCAGTGTGTCTTTATCTTGTTTTAAGAGGATGCTCAGGAGGATGCAGCTCTGTGGTCTTGATGGCCGTGATTATCTTCAAGGTGACTGATGCCATTAACATGGAAAACAGGCTGTTAATTACCCAACTTCCTCTGGGGCCACAATCGGCCCATTTTAATTATCATACTTACACGCTGAAACAACAATTACGCAAGGTTTTTCTGCAATATGTGACTGATTCAATTAATGAAAAATGCACTCCAATAACTCAATATGTGTCAAGTGTTTTCAATAAACCTCAGGAAACGTAGACATTAACATCTTTTCAATGACTTGAGACACACCGTTTTTTTCCTTTCCTCGTGACTCAAGCCTGTCAAGTGTCTGCCAAAAAAAGGCTATGCTGTTCACGCTTCTGCCTGACAGCTTAGGGTCAGTGAATAATGTCTACTGTCACATTCCATCACACCGCCACACGCTTTTGGTCCACGTCAGCCTCTGTAGCCGTGCTTTTTACAGCATTACACATTCACGACACACTTCCTGTTTAGACCTCGACGCAAAATTACATCGGAAGGGTTGTTGGAACCGTCCTGTGTGATTAATCACTGATAGGATAAAGGCCTTCTCGCAGATTACTTATGTGGAAGGCTGATGTGTCAGCTGTTGGAGTGTAATGTTGTCAAATCCACAGCAGGAGACCTGGAATAACACTGAATGACTTAGAAATGGTTCTTTGGGGGACTTTTAAACCAAATGTAATATCTTTTTTTGTATTGAAAAAATATTAAGAACATCACATGGGCTTGGCACTTGAACTAGTGAACTTGTCATCACTCAATTAGAGAGCTGACAGCTTCACAGTGGTCACTTTCCAGCCCCATGTATTCCAAAAAGAAGTCAGCCAACTAAGCAGACAAGGGCCTTGTCAGGGGGACATAGGAAATGTGGGGCCAAAAGCAAGATCAAACGTCCAGCTCTGCCGTTAATCCTCATAGCCAGGGAAAGGAGGGAGTTGAGAAGTGCAGTCAGTGGGGAGTAATGGAGGAGTGTAGAGGTTGGTTACCATGCCACTGACAGCAAATGTAACGGACTGTTTTTTCAAGGGGTGACGCCAAGGCAGGTCCTCAGACAGACAGTCTGGCAAACCAGCCACAAGAGAAACCTCGGAAAAGATCAGAGTTAGCTGCCTCAAGCATGGGAAGAATACGTGGACGTACGACACGTGCTGAAAGAATGGAACCTGAGAGGAACAGCGTGGGCCTTTAACTGTGTATGTGTACATGTTTTGTAGCTTCAAGATGTGACACTTCGTCCCTTAATAACAGGTTTCAAGGAGGCAAATTTTCCCCATGGACTTGAGACTCAGAACATGTTTGAATGTTTCATTTTCAGCTTTCAGGCTTCAGTCAAAAAAAAGAATTCAATATGATGTTGAATTTCCAAGGTCATCAAATCTAACCTAATCTAATCATGGCCCTAACCACATAGTACATAGTACTTGTTGTAAAAAGCATGGTGCCACTTTGCCCAGATAAAATGATAAAAATAATGAAATGATAAAATAACTAAGATAACTACTCTCTGGTAATTGTCAGTCATTTCTCTTGTGTGATGAAAAAACAATTCTCTCCACTTAAATGGTTGCTTTTCATTGCCTTACTGAAGATTTCACCGTTTTAGAATTTGTTGATGGTCCCTAACTGATGTCATAGCATTAATGTGTGTCCACGATCAGTGAACTCTAATCGTGGACACAGAAGAGGACGCCGTGACCAATAGAGGATCATAGAGGAGGTCTGTCCAATGTCCAACTATTGTCACCGCTGTGTTTTGCAGAGGCGCCAGCATAGCGGGAGACCTGCATATGTATACGTCAACCAAGGCAGACGACCGCATCTGAGAACTTACGAGGACCACTAAAGTATGACTATGGGATGCAGAATTGTCATCGTGGCGATCGTGTTTGGCGGTATGTCGTGTACTATAAGTTATCGCCCATCCTCAGTCGTCAAGAATCAAAAGAGTTTAAAGTCTAAAACCATGAATTCCATGAGTTTCATTGCTGTAGCTTTGCTCTTGTCGACGCTGAGTGGAGCCAGCAGTAGAGACCAGAACTTTGAAGTGTCAATTGAGATTTGTTGTGTTGAAAGAGATGTCTGTGGTCCCTGCACAACTTATTTCGTTCTGCGTGACTTGAATATTGCGGTCCTCTGTTATTCTGTTCTAATGCCACGCTAACACGTGTCTTTCCTACGGTCTGTGAAGGCCTCATGAACGGAGCACTATTGGTGTGAGTTAACAAGTTTAAATTTCAAAGATGATGCAAGTTTTATTAACAACCTTCGACCCACACACAATGTCATAAAAACACGTCCTGACTCATCTTATCTAAAAAGAGATTCATGCGATAAACATGGCTGACAACATGGAGGGAGCAACATGTAATCAACAGTTAACTCATGGTTCGGTCTCCAGTCAAAATGAGCCTCCCACAGGGCAGAGGTGTGAATATCTACAGGCGATAAGCCGTTTATAGACCAGATTGCTCGTCTCTGTCTCCCACCCAGTTGGACACCGCCAGGAGCACCTCATTTGAAAGAGAATGGGGAGAAAGCTGTCACTCTAGATTTAGCCTACTTTCAAACATGCCATTAATTTCAAAGCAGATTGTAAAAAAGAGTGGCTTGAAAGGAGGAGTAGCGAGTGAGCTGAAAAAACAACAGAGCAGAGAGTTCAGTGACCTAAGAAAAGCAGAACGGCAGCAAGATTTTGTTTTATTCGGATACTGCTGCAAGGAATTTGCTGCGGCTAGTGAATATCATTATCCAAATGATGATACCGTGTTCCCAGAACAAGATACAGGAATGTCTACAGGGCATTGTTACACATGAAATATAATCGATCTGGGTTCTCTTGTATTTTTTATGGTTAGGTTATGGACTTTTACAACAACAAATACAGTTCAGACACAGGGGAAGATTAAATGTGTGGGTACTCTCTTCAGCACTGAGCACTGGTGCAATGAAAACCTCGACAGATAAGAGCTGGCCGGTAGCCAGCTTTTATTAAGACGTCTACACATCTCATGATGTATAGCTAATGAACGCATCAGCCGGGTAAATCATATTACAAAGAGGCTGTCCTCCAGGACTATCGTTAATCACTGCTTCACTGGCATAATGCCTCGGTAACTTTGAAAGATGAAACGTGAAAGCTTGGCATACTGTGACCACGTATTCAGATGATTCAGTCTGATATACATTTGGATATTGGTTTTGTGAAACAGCAAAGAGACTGAGAAAGAGAGGAGAATGTGGAGATCAATGTGGCTTAGCAACAAAGCTCTTGTATTACTTAGCCCCTCTTCTGGTGAGACATAAGCATCTGCTACGCGACAGCAACAGGCTTTAGAAGACCAGCAAACCAGCCAAACAAGATGCGGGGCCAGAAAGCACGAGAGCAAACCATGCTTGCAAACTGCTTGGCCAAATACTCTTGCTGGCATGAAACCTCCTTTGAAAGGAGCGCTTTATTTGCACTTGGCCGGAGGCAGCAAGAAATGGATGGCCACTTTTTAGAACAGGGAGAAAACAGTCTTTATAGTTCAAATTCAGTTCAAAAACAAACAAAAAAAATGACTGAATGACTGAAGATCATTTCAGTGAACTACATCCGAAACGACTTGGATACGCAACATCAAATATCACTCCATCCTACGGTGATGAAGACCAGGCTTTCAAGTGGATCAGAGGTGGCAGGAAACACCATGGGAGCAGAAACATGTCATTCACGTTTTAAGTCCTACACGTCAACATGCAACACATTAACCAGCCAGCAGCATGCTTCAATTGATCTTGCTAATTTACCCACATTACAGATCAACAGGAGTCATCCTCATCTCTGGAGTTTTACACTCTTAAACCTTCTTCTTAGTTCAGGTTGAAAACATATTTACTGGAACCATCATACCATGTGTTTTAATGTACAAGTCAAGTCACAATTAAGAACAGCTAAGTGGTGACAGAAGGATGGATGACTTCATAATTCATGACTACAGGACTAGAAGCCGCAGCAGTGGCTACTGTGGAGAAGCCGGGAGAATGTTGAGAGATCTAATTATTTGTCCACTGTTGGCAGAGTGACTAATGCTATTTGCAAATGGATCTTATCCACTCTGTTAATGAAGTGGGGCTGCGGTGGTTTCAAAATATTTGATCAAAACAGACAGACAGTACTTATGTGCACGTTATATTCTGATAGAAAAATGAAATGTAGAAAGATAGTGGGTATTTTCTGGCCTAGAAGCATCCACTGGTATGTTACAGTTAACGTCTGCATAAGCCCTTAATGCCCACCACACCTCATTGGCTGAGCTTATTCAGTATTCTCTAGGAACCTTGGACAGTTACTTCTCCCCAGAATTCTTCACATGGAATTTTAAAGCAACTGATGAAATTAGATGTCCCTGGCTCATTTTGTATTGGGCTTTCAATAGATGATCAGTTGTCTTGAGGTTAATCTATTTATCTGGAAAATATCTGTCTAGAATGTATATCCAAACACTGAACTTGGGTTCAGTTCCCTGAACACATGAGAAGCAAATTAAGGAAGAATCACATGGAAACTCAGACATTGGACGCTGCAGACATGTTGGTACAGGTAATGCGACTTGAAAAGCATAATCTCCCCATTAACTCTTCATCCTGATGATGAATGTCTGGCTTCACCCCATCAATCCTGAAAGTGTCTCATCTTCAAAAATTCCCACACATCTGTAGGCAGACAAGAACATTTCTTTTTAGCAATATAACCCGAGGGCTCTTATGGTGGGCACGCTGGCCATTGGTATCAATAGAAGAAGATGAAAAGGGAAAAAAGCCTTATTTTAAGTATGCGTTTATCTGCACTGATGGGATGAACAACACACTTTGCTGTTCTCCAAACTGATATTCCCACCATCAAATGTCATTAAATCAGATCAATGAACTTTATAGATAAAAAAAAAAGGCCAATCCATTGCTCTCAGGGTTCTCCCCAGAAACCATAAATACAGTATATAAAAACAACACAATATATCAAGGAAGCAATAGGTGAACTGCTTTTTGGGAAGGGATTACTGTGTGTTAAAACATCAAGTATGAACGAAAGAAAAATTGACAGAACAAGGATATGAATCAATACCAGAGACTGTCCTGACTTCATGCAGAATACCAGAGACGATCCTGAATTCATGCAGAATACCAGAGACGATCCTGACTTCATGCAGAATACCAGAGACTATCCTGACTTCATGCAGAATACCAGAGACTGTCCTGACTTCATGCAGAATACCAGAGACGATCCTGAATTCATGCAGAATACCAGAGACGATCCTGACTTCATGCAGAATACCAGAGACTATCCTGACTTCATGCAGAATACCAGAGACTGTCCTGACTTCATGCAGAATACCAGAGACGATCCTGAATTCATGCAGAATACCAGAGACGATCCTGACTTCATGCAGAATATCAGAGACTGTCCTGACTTCATGCAGAATACCACAGACTGTCCTGACTTCATGCAGAATACCAGAGACGATCCTGACTTCATGCAGCTGTATCCATTCCTGCCAAGAGAACATGCTTATTTCTATAAACATCCATAAGCAGTTGATTTGATTCACTTTCTAAACCAAAATAAATGAAACAAAGATATTCCTTAAGATGGTCGAATACACTTCACTTTACCAGAATATTGTTTTGATCATGGCAAAAACTGATGAAGCATTACTTTACGGCTCTCTCTTTCACTTTGATGCATCAGGGTGGAGTTGCTCAACACCTCTGACAATCAGTTCCTCTGATCCATGTTAGGATGCTATGATTCATAATTTTAATCATGTTTGTTCACTTACACTCACTGGTGCTCTTAGTGTACGTGAACTGTGCAGCCATATGTGCTGATGTGAAAGTGATAGCACATAAGACAAACGGTCCATTTAGCTTTATCGAAGAAGTAATCATGCTGACCAAGAGGAAATAAAAACTGGCAAATAAACAGCAGATCGTATCTCCTTGTGTCTACACAGTACACCTCGACAAAGTTCTTCCACCGATGCACAAACAGCAGCCACGGAGCCGAGTGCTATTTAATGAGTCAATAGGACGGTCGATATAGCAGGTATACTCAGGTGAGCTGAGCGAGCATGCCGCACACAAAGCTTGCTGTATCGCTTTCATTGTAATAGTCACTGGAGTAAATCCTGAGTAGATAGGATTACCTCTTTATTAAAGTGCAGACACACTTTAGCAACAGCATCTAATCATATTCTAACACACACAAGCGCGGTATTTGATTCGCAGTTGAATTAATTCCTTAACATCCTCCTTTCAGTGAGATAAACCCTCTGGAAAATCCTTTCAAAATCACTGTCATCTTTTGACATGAAACGGTACAGACCAGGCCCAGGTGTGTAACTTCAACACAAAAAGGCTGCTCTAACAGGTGTTTCAAATAAATTTGATCGAAGACCTCTGAGCATATCACAATTTTTCATATCTGCAGATTACGGAGGTCCACTTTATGAGCAATGTTTTTATCTGTCATTGGCAGGCGTAGCCAACACATCACTAACAATGTGTAATAGCTCAACTTTCATGAGGCAACAAATTAGATTATTATACATGTTAAAGTGAGGAATAAAACTGAAAAAAGGCCACTGCTGAGCTAATCACTCTGGTGACAGTTCAGCACTGAATCACAACAGACTTTCATGACTCATGGAAAATACCTTGTCAGCAGGGGTTTGGGAAAAGACAGAGTTTATTATTGAAAGTTCACTTCCAACTACTGATTTGATAGTAGAAACATTGAAAAGGAATTTGAACAATTTCATTCTTGTTTTCAAAGTTGATGAAGTGGACATGATGGCGGTGCAGTGCCTGTCTTGCTACACAGTGAATGGCGTTCTAGATTTGGTATTTCTCACCTGACCTTTCGACATGAATGTTGAGTCATGACCCCAGTTTCTGGGATAAAAATCAAATCAATCAACCTGGCTCATGAAAACATGAGTAGCCGGATCAGGGCCGCTGATCTCCATTTAATAGGAGTCAGTTGGGTATCGCTTAAGAGTTTTTCCTGCCTGTAATCCTGGCAGAAGTCCCTGGAGATAGGAATGTCTGGCATAGCTGATGACACAATATCCAGAGACTTCCCTGGATATTGCGCAACCCTTTTGTCTAACATGCACTAAAATGACAGCATACAAGTTTGTGCTACCCTTTGAATGCTGTAGGTGATGGTGCGATTCTATTGAACTTGAACACTGGCGTCTTACAATATAATTGTAGTTATATAAAATTATAGTTAATAAGTAGTGTGTATATATATATATATATAAATAAAACCACATTTATTTATTTATAAGGGGTGATCAATTGGGTCATTATCGATCAGCCCTACTTATCACAAAGGCAACGGAAGAGTTAAAAAAAAAAGAAGCACAGTGAGAAGCTTGGACTTGAAGGACACACAGAGGGGTCATATCTGAGCTAGTAGAACAGCAGGAGTTTGAAAATCTGCTGACAGAGATTGTAGAGCAATAAGAGCAGATATTTAAACTAAGCTCCCTCTACAGGAGGCTAATGATAATAAGAAATGTGCGTCTTAGCATTCATCCATCAAACGGCAGGGAGCGCACACCATCTTCAGCACCAAATATTATCCAGTGGCTGTTTTGCACAGAAGGCAGATAGAAGGCAGATCATCTTCGGATATCAGCACCATGGTGCCACACCTCGAGCAATCCACTGGTTGCTGATGAGCATCGAATAAAAATATATTGGTGGATATGATATACTTATGGCTGAGGCTCTATGTTTACTTGGGGTTTTACGTTCATGTTATAAAGCTCAGGCTGCAGATCTTTCACTGCGAGTAAACCATCAATACTGCGGCCGAATGTTCATAAACATATTACTGCTTGCTTTTTTTTCTTTAACAGTCCCATCCATCGAGTGACATCCACCTCAGTCATTATTCCGCTCAGTCTTGCGACATCCTCCAAATGCATCACTCAAAGGAATCCTGATGTTCTCTGGCAAATTAACTACCTGATGAGCCCTCAATCAGCACGTGTTCTCGAGCAGCTGTCGTCAAAATGAACCATAATCTCTCCATCTCCGCTCCTCCTTCCACCCACATTCTATCTCAGCTGGAGAGGATTGCATTTAATGCCATTCCTCTTGTGGCGTTCTCCAGAATTGTATTACCAAGAGTGAAATGGATGTTGTTGCAGGGGTTTCAACTCTAATTATTTTGGGGTGTGCTTTCGCAGGCAGGCGGGAAAATATGGTGAGATAAAGCAAAACACAGTTCGGCACCACACAATCAAAGACTGAACTCTCAAGCACTACAAATCATATTACAAACCAGCATGGTGGCTCGGTGTTCACTAAGAAAATTAAACATTATCCCTCTGAGTCCCGTCAGGAAATATTCAATTACACTTTGATTGTATTTCCTGATGTGAAGGTTGCCTCAAAGAAATAAAGACTGGGGTGAAGTCATGAAGAAACACGCAATGCTTTGATGCAAATGCACAGGAGGTAAGAGAACACATAAAAAAAAAGAAAAAAACAATTTATACATTCAAGGTCCACAAGTTTGTTGTAGCAGGAGTCAGATGTAAATTGTTTTGCATCTTGAGAGTGTACTTTGAGAGTCATTAAGGCTCAAAGGAATTCTATTTGTTTATATCATGCACTTCCTCCGCCTGTGTGTTGGTTTGCACTTCCTTCACAGATTCCAGAATAGTCAGTCTTCTGGGGCCAAGGAACCACGAGCACCAGATCTATCTTGACAGCTTCACGGGGCATACAGCTGTATCTAGACTCAGCCTCCAAGTGTTGTTCGAATTGGTTCTAACACTTGATAGCTGGACAAACTTGGACAAAAGCATGGGGATGTATAAACACGCACCTCCCCATAGATCTATGTATATATCGCTGGGACATAAACTTGGTGGGATGGTTGGGATTCAAAGTCCCTTTCACAGTCACAATGTTTGTGCTATGTAAGCACAGAATAGAGAAGTACTTCTGGCTGGAGTGTTGCAGAGAGCCAGTGTGATAGGCTTTGAAAATACACCCTACAATTGAGCCTTGGCTCAACTGCATCATGACTGCGGGTGCAGTTGAAGGTTAGGAAATGTTGCAGTGCATCTCTTCTGTTATTTCCCGTGGCCCCTGCCCAAAAATCAGGGCGATGCCAAGGTTTAACAAACAGGCACTCAGCGCTATCAGCCCGAGTTATCTAGCCCGTCACACAGTATGGCGAAGATAAATCTAGGCAATTAAAATTTAAATTGCTGTGTGCACTGGCGTGACTTTCCTATCAGTGTGTCTCTCCCCAGCTGGACTGCTCCAACTTGATTTGAGGAGCAGACAGGAAAACATGCTGCAGCAAACGCGAAACATACTGTTCAAATAACAATGAGCATCAACGTCAGAACAACTAAGCAGAGAAAAGGATTTCTCCAGTGTAGAACCCTTCTTCAGTAACAGTGCTGTACGTCGATATACAAACCTGGGAGTAGGACTGCACGATTTTGGAAATAAGTGTGATATGCAATATCGGTGTGTAATATTCCGATAATTATATTATTGTGATATTATTCATTTAAGCTAAAAATGCGAACTCCATGAACCATAGGAAGACAATCTATTCCAAATTTTACATCACTAAGACCACAACCCAATTACTTTGCCAATAGCAGGGCAGCACCTGGGGATGCACTTAAAGTTACAATAATCTACCTACCATAAAAGTGCATAATATTAACATTCCTTATTCTGCTTGAAAAATAATATGTCATTAAACCTAGGTGATTTTTGTCTAATAACTGAACAAACGTGTGCTATGGCTTTACATTTCTTCACATAGCTCTTTCAAAATAGGAGGTTGCATTGAATTCATGAATCCATATGAAACAATGTAAATCTTTTTCTCTGTCTTTTTTCACTGGTTTATAAGCTGCATGTGAGTCGGCGTCTACCGGCTCAAAAAGACACGATCTAACATCACGTCTGAAGTTTTGAAAAAGGGGTTCAGCACGAAGAATTCTTTTTTTTTTTTTAAACTTCTACTGTTCTGCACATGCATCACTACCAGTATGATTAAACCAGCCACATTAGACCAATGAATAGTAATGAATAATCTCAGCCAAGACTGAGTCTGGGCACATCATGAATTCCTAGGGGTTTTATCAACATTACAGCACTGAAATGCGCTGTTTTCGCCTGCAACTTTGCCACTGATGGCGGTAGAGACGGGATGCAGAGTGTTTAAGCTGAAAACGCAGAGAATTTCATTGTTCTAATGTGATGAGACTCAATCTTGGCTGAGATTATTCATTACTATTCATTGTTCTGATGTCTGACGAGGCTCAATCTTGACCATATCAAAGTCTATTTCCCGTAAAAATCCATATGTAGCGATCAACCACTGTGATTGGTTGACTGAGAAATAAGAGTAACTGAGATTATTGTTGGGAGAGGTGGCACCTCAGTTGTCACCAATAATATAATTCTAATAAAACAGCTGTCTGGCATCATTCGCTGGTAAAACAGTGAAGCTCATTATCACGACTTAAAATAGATAATAAAGGAAATAGATAATTAAAAATTAGTACACATTTTCTCAATATGCTTATTGCATGTGCCAATATCAATATTTTTTCGCCCCTTTTATAATTCTCACATTTATGTTCACATAAAACACGCATGAATTGTCCACACGGTGCCAAGAGAATGTCAGTAATTAAACCGTGTTTAGGAATGACATGTATTACATGTATCAGAAAACATTCATTTACTGCCAAAATGTGTGATGTGTTACGTATAAACCACATCATAGTCAGGTAATAATTCAAGAGAATAAACCCCAAAGTACACTCCACTCTAGGACAAAGTCATTAAATAAAGCACGACTTAAAAATTCAGACAAATTACAAAGGTAGATTTTTCCATCGCTGGGCATTTGAAATCAGAGTTGAAAGTACCTCCCACATATGCAGAGGTTGTTCGTGGACAATTAGGACACAACCAGTTTTAGAAATGGATCATTACTGGTTTATCGCCCCTGGTGTAATTTAAAAAGGGAAGCTGCAATGTCTCTACTGAACAGGATCAATAGCAATAGATCCACCTCTGGAGATAATTTCACTCTCACCAGTGAACATATCGACATCGTGGTAGATCACCATCAACAATGCAGTGAGGCATCAACATGAAACAGAATTTAACTTTGACACAATGCAACATGAAGTTTCAAGAGCAAACAGTCAACTGTAAGATCTGATCTTTCCAAAATCAGTTACACTTTACTGCAAGTATTCAAATATAATAGCTACATTTCTGGCAACCAGTAAGAACTGAACATTTTATAATAGACAAAAAATTTGTTTTATTCTCCTCCTTACAACCTACATATAGCATAACAGAAAGCTATACTAATTGCCTCAGAGCCCTTGGCAAGGTAAAGATAGGTTGTGAACTTTTGCTGCACCTGTTGGCGTTTAACATCTCCCCAGGAACTATCTTTGATCTGTGTTCCATGGAGACGTTGTAGCCTCTGCCTGTCTTCTCTTTTTCATCACTGCCTGTCGGCCCTTCATCCTTCCGTGCATCTTACCCTGAGCAACCACTGCCTCTCAATACAAGGCAGTCTCACCGCTCAGATAATGCAAACACACAGATAAGGCAGAAGAGAGATAATAATGCAGACAAAATCACACACAAGAAAAGAGCCTAATGAGAGAACAGTATTGACTGGGGCGAGGTCCTTATGAAGCAGGAGATGAGGATGATGAAGTCCCTGCAGTGTCGTGGTGAGCACTGATAAAAATAAAAAGTGAAGAGCTTCTCCATCTGCCAAAGAGGAGGCTCAGGCGTGACAGAGCAGCAGATGCCACACCCAGAGATGACAAGCATATGCAGAACATATAGAGGCTCAAAGAGGCTGGATGCAGGGACAAGGATCTGCACAGCGATGCATCTCATTTTTCACACGCCAGCTCCACTCTGTGATAAATCCCCATCCACTTTGCAACAATCAATCTTCCTAATGGTACCACTCTCTTATCCAAACGGCAATGTAAATATCATCGGTTATTGCTCTCAGGCAGGAGTGTGTTTGCACCTCAGTGCAAGTGCATGGAGGTGCTTTACAAACTAACTGTATATGGGTGTGTGTGTGTGTGTGTGTGTGTGTGGTGTCTTTGTGTGGCAATAAAGCAGGGTTACTGGTTTCATGACGGCCAATATGTTCAATATAGCTACCACCTTATTTGGTTTTAAGACTCCCAAGCTACTCAGTAGAAATGTCATTAGCGTTATGTTCGATATGAGGAGCGTAAATGACAAGGGCTGTGGGGATTTCTTACTGTACGGCTGCCATTCGTGAAAATGTTAGGCCAAACCTGATCTTCTTAAGTGATGACAGTCACTCATATTGACATTTTCTGTTGTGTTTGGGGATTATTTTTAGCTTTGACTCCATTTGGGTCGACTCACGAAGGCTAGGCCGCACCATGTGACCAGTTCAGGCTCTGGATCGCACAGTCAATTTCCACATTTAAGCAATAACAAAACACAACACACGTTTTAAACGCTCTCAAACTGCAGAATTTTTTTTTATTAATTTAGAACAGACATGAAAAAAAGTGTGGTCCCAGGGCTGTATTATTGCATCTTTTCATCTTAACCTTTTTATTAAATTATTTTACCATTTTCATTCATGCTTTCATCCAAAAATAAACCTCTTGACAATGTATTTAAACAGAAAAAGCATAAATTTGACACGTTGATGATAAAAAAAAGAAAAATGAAAAGAAAAGAAACTTGAATTCTTGTCCCTTGCTGTACCAAATCAAAGCTTTGAAACAGAGAACTCAACTGGAATTTTTGTGTACAATTAATCCGCTAACAATGTCCTCACAATCATTAACATTTGTCAAGTTTTCAAATCCCTACTACCCCTGATGTAAAAGGGTCTCAAAGTTGCACAACACACCAGTCTGCTTAAAATATCTGACTCAGTTGACTAATGCAAATTATCAACAGTGTGGTGTTGTTGTCATGGTGATGCTAGGTGGTGTCACGGCATCCCTCCCGAGGCATAAGAGCTGATGTGGCAACCTCAATTTAAAGTGCTAGGCTGAACTCCCTGATCCCTCCAAAATAGATCCAAAAAGAGAGAAGTAAATGGGCTGACTTGCAGGCCTTGCAGCAAATTCAGGATTTCCCCATCATCATTTCTTGCTGAATGATTTTTCTCAAATGACAAAAGCAGAGGTAATGCTAGAATTCTATTAAGTCTACGACCATTAAAACGTCAGTCTGGACTAGTGTCAACAGGGGTTTTCCCAAAGAAAACGCTTTGCTGGCTCCTTCCTTGAATTGCAACATCTTTGTGTGTCAAATGAGTCAGAGGCCGAGTCAGACATGAATTCATTCCAGTGTTCCTTTGGTTAACTAAACGTTACACAGACAAGGGAAAGACCGTCCCGTCCTATAAATAAACAGTGGTGATCATCCAACTTCCTTCTGCCCTCAAATGCTACACTGGAAAAGTGCAACATACTAACTTGCATGGTGGTGAAGTGATGTGAGTCATCCTCAATGAAGTCAGCCTGAAAACTGAACAAAACATGCTGGCAGAAACTACTCTCTTCAGCAACATGTAACACCTTTATCATCTCGAAGTTATTGGGCCTGTCACGTTTCATACTCTTAACAATAACATACAAGGGATCATTTCAAATAGTTTTGCTGCCTGCACGACCACCAGTGCTTGAAAGACTTGATGCCACAAGCTTAACAAAACATTCTCTGATGTAAAAAAAAAAAATCAGTAGAGAAATGAAAAAGGTTCTAATTAGTCGCAAACTCAAATCAATTTGTGGCACAACACATCTATTTCATTCCATTCAACAGAACAAGTGTGATAGCTTTCTTTTGAGGGACGGACAGAAGCGTTCAACATTTTTCACACATCAAATAGCTCAATCCCTCCACACCTCCTCCTTCTTCCGAATTCCAAAGCCAAAATATCTCCCTGTGCATTTGTAAACACCGGAAACATCCACACCCCGCCCACCCCTCTGTTCCCCGTAACTTAAGTCCTACATGAGAGCCTGACAATTATAAAGACTAGCTTGCTTTCTTGCAGTGCAGTAGGAAAAAGGACTGGCAAGAGAAAGAAAAACACATTTGAACGGCAAACAAGAGTGAATGCGCAGATAACACACAGTTATTTATGTTGTATAGAGTTATTTTAAGATGCTGTAGCAGTTGCACATCTCATAAGTCAAATTGTCACATCTTACTATTGTGCACATCAACTATCGCAAGGTCCAAAATAATAGTTGTGAGTACCCCTAAGGGGGACATGAGCTGGAGCAGAATCGCTAAAACACTTGTGACAGTCCCAAAATAAAAGCGTTGACATGCAAACAGATTCTCAACTGTTGTTTTGCTGTGAGTCGCGAGCTAAAATTTGGGGTTTAAACACCACAGCAAACAGCATTCCATGTCTCACTGATTGACTTTGAGCACTTCACATTCAGCAGCAGCATCCGTATTGAGTGTTCGGTCTTGAACGTTATTCAGTTAGTGTCTGCAATCCTATTGGAGAACATGCTGAACACCATTTACCTTCATAAAGCTTTACTAACAAACGCAACACATTTTCAATCCAAAGATAATTCGTGCTTTCTGTAACAGCTTTGAAAAAGTTATCAAACACAAACCAGAAACACACAAGTGGTTGTTTAGTCACATTCAGTTACAGTTTCAGTTACATTTAGAATAGAGACACATTCTACTTTTGATGGTGCCTGACAGACTATATACAGACATACAGTAAGTGCTGAATCATCATGCAGAATTTAAATTATTCATTAAACTGCCAACTGGATCTGCCTCCTCAGGCATTTGTGATCAATTCTTCTGTGTAGTTGCAACCAGCTCACACTTTCACCAGCAGCAACCAATCACTACCGTTGCTTGTTTGGAAACTATCCATCACTGTCTGGAATTATGAAGTGAGGCCACTCTTTGGAGTGGTAAGGCACTGGTGGTTTGCTTTTATAAGCACATATCAAACTGCTCAAAAGAAGAATCATACAATGGTTTGGAGATTAACTCATATCAGTAATATTAGAAAATATTATCAAAACTGCAGATTACACACAGCTATTTGGAAAGAATGAAAAAACTAATGATTATTCAGAATATTGTTGCCATTTTGTTCAGTCTGATTCGAGGATGAGTTTATCAGGTTGAGTCATGCTATAAGCACAATTGCCAACCCTTCTTGTTCCAAGTCGTGGAAGCACATATTGTTTCGCCTGCATGCCGTGCTAACATTCTTTGACAGTGTGTTGTCAGCCTGATTATTAAGTCTCAACTCATGAAAGACTGCGTCCTCGGGGGAAATGCAAATGAATGACTTAATACAAACAAAATACAGAAGTAAATAAATACATTTCTCCCAAAAGCAATTAGAATTGGAAAATTTTAATTTAAATGTAAAGTAGGCAAATAGACAAAGCCATTGATTTGCAAAAGAAGACGCGAGTTCTACAACCGTGTCTTTCATATGCTATGTCCGAGATAAAATAGAAATAATCAGTGTAGATCGTGTCTGTGTGCTAGTGTTTGAAACGGCACCAAACCACTAATACATTTAAGGATGGATTGAAATGTCACATCTTTTGGACATGTCCTCATTTTTTCATGTTTGCAACGCTGCCCTAAAAAGGACAATTCCTCCAAGACTGAACGTATTAGTGACTGATGTGGGCCATTTTCTGGAACAGCTCACAGCAGAGACAGTAAAAACATGAACTTTCAGTCATCAACTATAATAGTGTCAGAAGCAGATATGCCATCCTAGTGTGCAGGACGCCTCAGACAAACTGTTCCTCTAAGGCCGCTGTATACATCATGCCGTTTATTCACCACATAAGAAGCATTGCGTCTTTACCAGTTTCTCCACATCCATACATACAGGTAGTGCAAACCAGGCGCACTCATTTTTGTTAAATAATTCAGGGAGCAGATGTTTCAGAAGCTGCACCGGAAACAACTTTCTTGTCCTTTGCAGCTCTGCCATCTTCTTCCAGAACACAGCTGTTGAAAACCCAGCTCTTTCACAACATTTTGAGGGTGTCATGCCCGGAGGTGTTGCATCGAAAGTGGCTGCTGAAAACAAGTTAAAAGCTAAAACAGCCAATTCATCAACAGCATCGTTAAATCCTGCATTAACCAAATGGCAGGGAATCACTTGTTCCTCACATACTTTGTTGGACTGGAAGCTACCCCATTGTTTTCTCATTAGAACGCTTGTTTTGTCCTGGAGCATCTTCGCTTGTTTGATCATCGGCAGAGCGAGTTCCGTTGTTTGCTATCAGAGTCGATAAGATTTTAATTAGGGCCGCGTTTAACGGGGCTATGAATGCCGCCACAGTCTGGTTTATACAGGTTATACCAACCCACACACCGCCTACAAACACTGGCTTTTCAAGATGAATCAACTCCCTAAGGAGACACACTGTTCCCTCCGAGGTGGTGGGTGTTCCTCTGAGGAAGGAAGGGGGCAGCCAGCGATGTTAGGGACGGTGGTCACTTCCCTGTCAGCTGTCGTGAAGCTGGAAACCCACAGAGCGAGAAGGGATGGGAAAACAGCCTGTCAAGAGTATTTGAAAAAGGGTGCTCACTATCAGAGTCCTGTCTATTCTCTACTGGCCAGAGCAGCGAGTGGGCTTATTAATGGAGGTGGAAGTGTGGACGACAGCAGTGCAAGCAGGAGGGCAAGGGGCTAAAGGCAACGCTCTTCTTGTTTCCTGTTCTAATGCCACTCTACAAGAGGAGCCCTCCCCTCCCTCCATCTCCCCGTCGCCTGCAAATCCTTTCACCAATTCATAGATCTGGTTGTGACCTCAGTGAAGTGAAGAAACACATCATCACTATCAACATCACCATCTTCCTGAGAGGCTTTAACACAAATATAAGGTCTCACACATCACTCGCAGATGTAACAAGTCAAATACCAAGGGGAAACTAATAAACTGATGAACGAGCATCATAAATAAAGGGGATTTAATTCAGTAAACCTCACTTAAATTGCACTTTGGAACACTAAGAAATGTGTGTTTGTACTGCTGAGCTGAGTGTATAATGTACTGGAGAGAAAATAAATGTTTTTTTCATACTGATCAAAACGTATCTTGAGATATTTAATATATGCTCCGTCTCTCAAATGCTGATACTTAGAATTACAGTTGCATTACACCTTTGAATAATGTATTGAATAAAATAGTTTATCGCTCATTAAAATTAAATTCCAAAATAACACAAGACCACCAGTCTGTGAAGCACTGCACAGTCGGACATACAATCTAATAGGCTCGATTATGCCTCTGAAGCGCGTAATTATTTCCCAAAAGGCCACACAGATGTAACAATTAGACAACTGTAAGAGAACTGAATTGGTGAGAAAAGAGCGGTTACTGTTTCTCCAGAGTGGAAACTCGTGAGCGTAATCCAAAATGCACTGGTTCACTTACTTCGTTCCTCTCAACT
The DNA here is from genome assembly GCF_027744825.2 of Synchiropus splendidus. NCBI lineage: Eukaryota > Metazoa > Chordata > Actinopteri > Syngnathiformes > Callionymidae > Synchiropus > Synchiropus splendidus. The sequence goes on along the minus strand of NC_071334.1, from coordinate 60,589,038 downwards.
CTGGCATGGAACAAAAAGAAAAGCGGTTGAACAAGGTGCATGCTGAAGAATGGGTGTGTGTGAGGAAAAGATGAATGTTGTGGCAGCTACACTTCATCATCACACAAAGCTATCAGAGGGTGGCAGAGTGAGGAAGTGCGGTCCACACTCCTGCAATGTTCATCAGTCAACGTTCAGTCATATTGGAAAAATAAAGGGAGAAAGATACCAATCAAAGCCTGGAGCCTGGGACAAGATAAGAATACTTTCCTGTTTCTAGCCAGGACTATACATTTTCTCAACCATGAATATTATGACTAGCAATGTCCCAATAGCGCTTTTTTGACATTTGTGTACTTGCCAAAAGAGGTAATTCTACCATTTCATTACTTTTTTTGTAGTTTTTCAGGGGTGTCCCTGAACAAACACGACACCACTGCCACAGATTTCACTTATAACATTTCAAGTGTAGCTTCAGCAATCGATACATATCTTTAGATGACCCTGGTACTGCCAACTATACAGTAACTACTATACATAAATTCAGTAAGTTGAAACAATGAGAAGATCTAGAGAGTCTCTGTTTTCTCCAAAGAAACCTCGGGAGAGTATAGAGTATACTCTTCTACTCCACTGTATACAGTGTATTCAGAAAAGAAGTGCAACCACACAGCCAAAAAAAAAAGCAAAAAACAAATTAGTAGTTGTGCAAAAGCAGAAGTAAGCAACTAAATTTGGCTGCAGCACCTGCAGGAAACGTGACCGAAATTGCAATAAATACAGAATTGACTGCAACCCAGAACCGTAACGTACAACAGAACGCGGCCACACGTGCAGCCCAAAGGTAAAGATGTAGGAACAGAAAGACAGAATGAAAAATTCCCCTCGAACAGGCATTATAATTTCCATGACAAGCACTGAACTACAGACTACACACATGGATTATTCTCTGATAGCATCAGCCATTTCACAGGGTTTGCAGTAATAACAGTTGGGAGTCCGGACTCAAAGCGCTGACTTTGTGCCAGGCATTGTTGCACTCATCCAAGGTGGGGAATGGGTGTGTTCTGAGGCCTCTGTTCCATGTCCAGATGTTTCTTGTTTTCTGGCTTAACACTGAGATAGGGACATGAGGGATAACACAACCCTGTCTCATTCTGTCTTTCAGGGTTTATGCTGGGCAGAAAGTGAGACACAGTCAACAACAAAATGTTCAGCCGGAATGCGCGACATGAGTTCCACGAGCAACTGACATTATGAGTTTCATTCTGGACTCTTCTGTTAAAAACACAACGAAAACCACCATAATCATGTCCACCTCCAAGATGCGCTATGTGCTTCTTTCTTTCCACTTCAATACGTTTGACCTCACAAGATTTCATCCTTAAAATTAGACCATTTTTTCTGATGCTGTGACCCCCAGTCATTTAACCCCTGGTGCTGTGCCACATGATGTTTACATGGGACATGCATACAATGGGACAAAAGAATGCATTCTGTAATTTCACTCACAAGGGCCACGTAAATACAGGCAAAGGGCCGCATGTGGCCCCAAGGCCCACGTCTGGTCTAATGTAGTTAAATGTGTGAAATGGTGGGTAAGCAGCTGTGGAGAAGCATGTGAAGTGTGCACGCCAGTGTGTGACCAAAGTCACCAACAGTGTCCTCTAAATCAGATTGTCTCACAAACCTCCCTCTTGTATGTCTGTTTCCTTTGCTCTTTGTGTTCCCCTAGAGCTTTTGCCATTATTTCTAATTTGTTTAGCTTTTCTTTCTTCACACACCTTGATGTTCATTATGCTAATGCAAAGCTGATAGCAGGCCTGAGGTTTCACTGTGTGAAGAAAATAATACAGCAGAATTTGCAAAACTCCACACACCATAAACCATTATGCTTAATATAAAATATACACAACTCAGGTCAAAACAAAGATGCTCAACAAAATGGATCCCCAACAAAACACCTTGCCAAAGCGAACGTAACAATGTATAGTGACACAGATATGTAACCTGAACAACAAGACAGGCCCGCTCATAGAGCAGCATGAGGTAGACTAAATATAAACACAGTTTATATACAGTGTAGAGGGCTAGGATCCAAAGCCCAGGACAGACTCATTAAAAATATACAGCCTTGGCTCCACTTTCAGCCTCCAGAGAGTCTTTTCCACCTTCTAGTAGCAGTGTTTTTTTCCTCTTATCTTCTGAGGTGCATCGGAAGGTTATTTCTCATATTCCACGGACGATAATGCATGACAATTTCCCAGCAGATACAACTGAAAGCAGGCCTCCGTGGCCTTTGTTCACGGTGACAATAACTGCTTCATTTGTATGCAAGATGTTAAAATGTTTTCAAGTACTTGAATTGCAGTTTCACAAACCTAGAAGAGAAGTTGAGTGTTCAAGAATTTCAGGGTCGGTCAAGGGGATTGGAGCATTAATTAGTTTTCCAATGATCAAGAAAAAAGTAAGAGCAAAATTCATGAACTAATGTGATTTGTCACCTGCGGTATAAACAGGATTTAAATGCAGTAAGTAGCTATAATTGTATTTCAGGGTTGGGCTTTATTACACCCATATTTGGGAATAGAAAAGAGGCCAAAAATAAATAAATAAATAAATTGGCAATTGTATATTTGGCCAATATCGCATCCAAAACTGAAAGATTCATGAACAACCTTCTTCAAGTTTTTGGATCAAAACTAAAAACCTCTCCTGTCTGCGCCCCCCAGTAGGTTGGGCTCCATTTCTATGTCATTACAAGCAAATAGAAAATATGTAATATTGTTGTGGAAATAACAAACTGTGTTCAACCCATGTCCGAGATAAAGTTCTGCTCTGCATCTTCACCACTGGCTAATATCCTTGTCCCTATCTTCGATGAATGAATAATTTAACATGTTCATCTTGGTTTATACGCTTGAAAAGACGATGGTGGTTAAAGTGGTTTAGCAGCAATTAAAGTTGACTATCTACAGCGGCTAGAGCAGGTCAATAAACAAAGTAATAGCTGGACCATTACATTTTGCTTCAATAAAACATCCGGCGTACACCCAGTTCTCCAGTACCATTATGCCATTCTTGAATCAGACCCAAAACAAAAGCGTATGGAAATGATCTCTTCCGTTTCTGCGACCCAGCTCACAGGTCCACTTTGTTTGCTCGATTAACAAGGGACTGAACCATGGCCCGGATCAATAATAGTAGCCTTTTACTGGATTGAGTCGAACATTGTAACCCTACCTCTGTGCCCTTCCTACGCCTCAGCCAATTATGTGATATTATCAATACACATCAGTAATGGGATATCAGCACTTCTTTTGTAGCTCCCCAGCATAGGCCAGAAAAATCTATGACTGCTCCAAAATACAAAGACTGCTCCCCAAACTTCCTCTCTCGTGTCACAGGGTGCACACACCATCCTTCTCATTTGGCAAAAAGATAGAGAAAATATGAAAGTGTTTATCTTTCCTCCCAAGAAAGAGGATTCTTGTGTTTTGGTGTGTGTGTTTGTGAGTGTGTGTGCATGTGTACAGATGGGGTTGGAGGTGTCCACAGGGGGGATGGGAGCTGCTGTTGCGTTCCCCGCAGCACAATCCAGATCCTAATCTGTTCCCAACCGCAGGAAACAGCCACGATACGTATCCCCCACAACTACCAAAATTAGACTTCAGCACTTTTCCAAAGCTCCGCATGCAAGTGTCATTAGGTGTGGTGTAAACCCAGGCGTTAATCAGGAAAGTCCTTTGTAAACATCACAAGGGTTTATGTGAAAAATGAGAGGTGATGTTTCCCTCTAGACCAGAGCTCTATGGGGCTCTTCCTGCCAGAGTGATGGGGCTGAAGAGCATGGCGCAGCTTGGTGAGATGGACCCTCACCGATAAAATGACTCACTGCTCGTTGCTTCAAGTTTACTTCCAAGCGGAATACAAATTGCAAAGGCTCTGACTTGTTAACATTCACCATAGGTTTGTTTTCTTTGTATGACTCATATGACAGACAACTCATTGTCTGACAAACTCCTACCCCTCCGTTGGCTTCTGAATTGACACATCCCGGTCCACCGTGATGTGAACATGCCAATAAATGGTCAGTGCAGCTGAGCACTGAGCTCTGTCTGTGTTGGGACTTCTGGAACACCATCAAGAAAAAGTCATAAAACATGCTGAATCACTCGCTCACCCTGCAGCAGAAAAACATTTGGTGTCAAGTTGTGTTTCTTTCCATGAGGCAAGTACAACAAGGATACACAAGTTCCCTTAAGATATATTTCGGGGAGAAAATCCACAAAACCATTTAAGTGCAAAAACTTCATTTTCTTCACTGTTTTTCCCTCGCCCGATGTTAACGTGCTGAGCATACAATATTCTGTGTGTTTTAGGAGCCTTTCCCTCACTCAAAACAAGAGTCTCCCTCAGCCAAGTACAACGCAGTACACCACAACACAATAACAAGCTGGACCTCAGAGTTAATAGAGGAACGCTCTATCACTTGAAGAACCAACTTTCATCATGTATAAACCTTACACAAACAAACAGCACCTGTGAAGTGCTTGATTCTCTGATTTATTATTCATATTACAACTGCACGTACAACTCCCTAAGACGTCAGGGAGTCGCAATACACATTAGTCATGACAATCGAACATTATTACCAAAAATAAGCAGCACTCGAACTAAGATTTCTTAACTTATTTTCCCTTTTATGGGAACTAAATTGTTTTTTACTGTTGATTTTACAACAGCAAGCATGAATAATTGTTTTTATTTGCCCATGCAAGTTATTTGTTGACTTTCAGGCATTGAAAATATGAGTGAAGTTCAGGATTTTGGTTAATAATTTTTAACACTCACAGGAGATGGACATAAGTCATGACCGAAAACAACCACCTCATGTTTACAAGCCAGTGAAATGGAGGAGAGAAAGGATTAGGAGGAATGAATATTGCTTCTCTGCGAATACCTACAGTTCCAACACTGCTAGAACTAGATCAAGACATCATAAAAACCTCAAGCTGCGCTTCCACGTACAAGCATGGACAAGCTCACAGACATGTAGAACTTGAGTTCAAAACCCACATTAAATAGACACAAGTAGTGAAAATCCCACAAGACTACCAACAATTAAACCATTTCGTAATGTTGATGTTTTCACCCCACTCTGTAGGTGAGCAAAGTAGAGATGACAATACACAAAATGACAAGTTTATTAAACTATTAGACATCATGTTAATGTAAGCCACAACTTGGACAGTCAGCATCAGGTCAGGAAACAATGATTTCACATCTGCAATTCTACCAGAATGAAAACTATTGATGCATAATGCATCGAGCGCATGGAAACAAGAACTGCTCCCATACTTGCCAATATTAAAAGCACGCTCAAAATTAATTTCCTGTTACTTTATCTCAGCGCACGTGTACCCAGTCACAGCATGTGTGTGACAATTCATTTGCACTAAATGCATTTTCGCCCATGACATCTGCATGACTCATTCATCAGAAACACAACAGACACACAATGGTGTCTCTGCTGAGCGACTTGAACAGCAGCAGCTTTTGGTTAAATGTAGTATTTTAATAGCTGCAATATGGTACAATGCATCAAGTACATACAGTATAAAGGTCTACTACCAGGGGGGAAATTCCAATACATTATAAATTCAATGATAAACCCAGTGGTTGTTCTACATGGGAGCATATAGGGGCCAGTAACCCTATTGAAATAGACTTACAGAATTATAAAATGAACAAGCCACTAGATTTTACACAATAGGAATCAAAACTGGTACTCATGTAACCATGGTACAAATGGTACTAATGTAACTAATGTAACTAATTTGCACCCAAACGTTGCTTTGGCAGGCAAGTGTATGAGATAGACATTGTCTATAGAGCTCATAGTGACGTACATTTGGTGCTGAGAACTGCATATCTTGAAGAGACAAGGTGGTAAGCAAACATAATTTTACCATTAACCATCCATCATTGATGGTATATCAGTGGCACATTCCCGCAAGTATGTTTTGGGCAGTCAAAGTCAAAAATGCATGGTATTGACAAAATTAGGGAGCTGGAGAGTTACAGGTGTTTTCAGTGTGTTCAGTGGATAAAAATGAAGGAGTATGTGGATCCATTTGGGGCAGGTTCTGAACCATCAGGTTTGTGATGAAGATAAAGATAAAGATATTAGCGAGTGATGTATGGCTTAAAAAAAAAGTACATATAGTACATACAGTACATGCAAACTTAGGCGAATAGATGTTTCCAGTTGTGTATTTTATTTACAGTACAGTGCCTTTTGCTCACTATGATGCTGCACAGGAAACTCTTGCTGGGATTTGTACTTTCATTTTAGATGTTACATTTCAGATTCCATATTTACCTGTGACCACTCCAGCAGCTGATTGGTTGTGTTTAATATGAGTCATCTTTGCAACATTTTCTTATTGAATTTTTAATATTAGGCTGATTCATTGGTATCATAACAAATGTTTTTAGTGTAAATAACACGTTTAGCCCCCACAGTACAATGCAAGCTTAAGTCAATACAAGTGTTGAATGAATGAATGACTGAGAGATTGAATAGTTGGTAGGTACATTCCTATCGTGAACAAATATAGACCAAAAATTAAGGTTAGTATGTTAAATTATAAATCCCTTTCTTTTTCAAAAGTGCTTTCGAAAGGACTTCACCCTTGTTCAATTTCAATTTTTCTGACACGAAGTCAAAAGGCCTTAGTCATCCTAAAAAAGGCTTGAAATTTTTAACAGCAGGCACATCACAATTCAGATTCAGGACAGTGGAGCACCAGCTGAATCTTCAGGTGCCATGATCGAATGGTCTTAGAAGGAAACTGTCTGCATTCCAGTCTGTTTTCAGATTCAGCTTGAACCCCACAGTTGAAGTGTTAAATCCATTTGGTCAAGAATATACGCAGTACAAACATATAAATATGCACTACAGAAAGAGAGTAGGCAATGAAAAACCAGATCGATAAGGGGCATGCACAGCAGCTTAAACGTCTGTAGTACACCTCTAATCCCCGATGTTAGGACAGTTTAGAGGACTCATTCTACTAATCCAGCTGTGTTTGTTATCAAGCTCTCATTCAGAACCTGTGCAGGAAGAAAGCATTAAATCGACAGTATTTAACATACAAAGCACTTTGGGGATAGAACAGTCATAATACTGGAAGCAGAGGCCATTTCTCGACAAACCCAAAAAGCCACGGGTTTAAGACCGCACTGTAAAGGAAACTTTGCTAAGTGCAGTATTTGCAGAAGTATTATTTAAATAAAGTTTTAAAGGGCAGAAATGTAATCCAACACCACTTTCACAGTGACTTTTAAGTAGTTGTCACTTCAACAAAGTGTAAAACAAGTGAAGAGAAATCGCACAAGCACAGAAATGTCAGTGGCCAAGTCTTGTGAAAATAGAAAGTAAGAGTCAAACGATTTTATGACCCAAGGAGAAGGATTAACTCACAGTAAAGGGTACAGAGTCACAGTGTCGGCTCATTCCCTTCTTGTCAATCCCATTAGCTCCCAGTGGCTCCGTCCCAGCTGCGTGACCCCAGATGTGTCCTAATGAGCTCCATTAGCGGTATTACCTGCATCCGGCAAGCGCTGGGGTCGTGGGGTCAACAGCAGACTAAAGGCTGGGATTAAATTACCCCGGCGGGAGGCAGGGGGTGGTGCTTATCTACCGTACTTACAATTCAGTATAGTAGGTGGTCCACCTTAGAACATGTTGCTTTCTGCTTCACTGAGTCTGATCTCATTTCAAACCTGTAAGAGCTCCACCAAACAGGGCTTTCAGTATAATAGGCACGAATCACCATCTGCAGAAAAGACTGGTCAGGTGACCAGGACAAAAGGAAGACTCCATCACGTTTTAGGAATCAGCAGAATTTAGGGACCCAAGTCACTGAACAGGCCTTACCAATTGAACTGAAGTTACGACCATTTTATGACTTAAACCATGGGCGATAATGAAGTAGGACCACATCAGATTGAAAGAACAATTTTTGGAGGGATACAATGGAATATTCCCATAGCTATCCCAAGTTCTTTAGCAGCGTAGGATTTTACCCACTTCCACTGATAGCAGTGCTTCACCATCAGTCAAACACACACCTACACACACACACACACACATCATCATCCTCACATTCACACATTACTTTTCCTTGCTACAATGGGTTTCTCCCAAGCAGCAACCCTGAGGTTATGACACCCCTACACTGCGATTGAGTTTTCCAGTATTCCTGTCAACATATAGTGACGCGTGACTTGTAGTATATGAGTTGAGGAAGACTGCCTTTTAAGGGAAGCTGTTAAATAGTAGGGGGTGTCTCCACAACCCCTACAGTGGGGAAAAATTTGGAAGCCCTGCATCTTAAACACATTTTAATTGTCACAGAAATCATACAGCACTTACAGCATTTGAACTACCCAACTATGTGTAGCGAGATGGCGTTATTTTTTGTTTGAAAGCCACATTAGTGACCAGTTTACAGCTCACATTTGCTTTGGTTGATGATGCCCCCAAGGTAATTTCTGCTTGAAGAAGAAAGTCAAGATTATATTGAACATAGAATAATAATCAAGGTGACCAGTGCCTTTATTTTTTCTTCACATTCACCCTTATAAAAAATGTATTTATTTTATTGCTCATCCATTATTACTGCAAATCTCAATTTCTTTTCCGACAATATGCACTTTTTTGGTGTGTCTAATTTGGAAATAAATTAAGCCATTTTCAGATCCGACCTGTAGCAGACAACACCATTTGGGAAGGCGCTAGACAAAGAGGTAAGACCTCAATTATCGCAGGCAGGAGCTGCGGTCTTCGTGTGAGATCTACAGCTCCCAAGAAGCTCAGCGATCGCCAAAGGCCGCACTAGCAGAGACTCAGTAAAATCACACAGACACCCAGGCAAAGGAGGTGCACGGTCAGATACACGAGCACGGATATCCACCTGAGTCATCCCAAAGGCATTCACGGCTACCTCACTGAAGAGGGATGAGAAAGGCCTTGCAGAGAAAAACAGCAGTGCAGAAATGCTTTGAGAGCGCACGGCTCAGTCTCTTATTTCAGATGTAGCCTGCGGCACTGGATTCGGCCTACATACACGTTCAAGCACCTCCAAACACCGGAGCTCATTAAACAACCACTCACCACCTTGAAGAGCAGACAAAGGCTGTCTTTAACAATACAAGAAGAAATCTGCTAGACAGCCGGAATGGAAGCCATGTTCAAAACATCACTGACTCCCCCTAGAGTAAGGCAAATTATCAATGCATAGCCTTGGTATAATGTGACAACAGGATAAATGTGGCGCATATGTTCTGCGGTTATCTCACAATGAGAATATTTGTTTGAATTTAACCGCTGTAATTCTTACGCATTTCAACATTGCACCCACGGAGATGTGCTGGAAATGTATTTCCAGTTCATTGCTCATTATTTTCTTCATGAATATTGCAATAAAAACAATAACTGCGAAGTGATTTGTCAATGGATATTTTCCGTTGTGTATCCACTTGAATGCATTTACCGTCATTCATTGGTTCAAATAAATTTGACCATACCAGTCTCAAACATCAGCATCAGAATGAGCATTGCTGCCAATGTCAGTGAGGACCCACCAACTAGGAAAGTGCTTTGGTACATCGTTTCATGATGAAAAAATATATAATAATGATACTAATAATAATAAATAAACAAAAAATTAAATAGTAAATGAATAAAACAACTTTTAAAACAACAATGTCACTGTGATCTACCTTCTTTTAAATGGGATGGGGGAAATATGTTTGTCCACCAAGTGCCTTTTCTGCTATAAAACAGATGCCAGATATAAGAGGAATAGGGAATAAAATTATTTTGTTGTGGACATCGGCTCCGGTATCGCGGACACACTCTCACAGGCAGTGCCAATGCTACAACCCGGCATCAGTTAGGGACCATCAACAAATTCTAAAGCGGTCAAAGTATTAGCGAAATCTTCAATAAGGTAATGGAAAACAACCATTTTAGAGAGAATTGTGAAAAGGTTTTTCATCACACAAGACAAAGGACTGACAGCTTGTACGATGATTTTTAGAATAGAATATGACTAAATTATCATTTATTCACATTATTTCTAATATTTCGTCAATAGCATCTAGGAAATGTGTCCAGACTGGTCCATAGTCAACATAAACCGTTAAGAGAAATGGGACACCGAAGACAGGCGGCTCAATTTAACCCCTAAATAAAGTTGGCACAGCAGTCTGTCAGATATGAGCAGGTTCTACTAGAGACGAGAAACATTGAATTTCTCATCCCTACACTTAGTTTACTATTATATTTAAACATAAACAAATAATGATGTTGGAGACAAACTCCACGAACAAGTTTCATCATAAAACAGTTTCAAGAGAGACTCTAGTGTCTAACACATAGAATAGAATGAAAATGTATTGTGATAATTATCAAGACAAGAGATGCTAGTAATTGCACATATGATACAGTTTCAGATTCTACTTGATTATAAGCATCAAATTTTGTGTCAACATACAACACACCAACATTAAACTGACTTCACTGGTCAAAGACCTTTTTAAAACGCAAAGTAAAACCTTTTTCATATAGGTCAACAACAACACATGACAAACACATGAAAACAAATGACTATTTTTGTCAAGCTCAAATGTTCCTTGTTACATAAGTGACATGAGAAGATACCGGAAGGTTAGATTTTTTTTTTTCTTCCACTCGCTTCACTGTTTACCCAGTACCTCAGCATGCGATTGTACAAGCACAAGTATCCAAACGTTCAGCACACACTGAAACTTACACTTTAAGAATGTGTAAGAGCAATGGAACCATTTGTGTTATTTAGTGTCCCACTCTCACATCGCAAGATCCAACACATACAGGGAGTGTCCTTCAGAGTTGGTCATTCATTTGTGCCTCTAGAGATTCCTGATACGTCTGTTTTTTTGTCTGCAGCACCTCAAAGTCCACTGGACTTTTTTTTTTTGTTTTTTGTTTTTTTGATTGTTTTTAAACAAAAGACAAAGGTAAAAATATCAGGTCATTCCTGAAAGGTGAGGTTCAGTGCGAGGCATTCCATGTTGCCCTAGTGGTAGTAATTCCTATACTTGTATTGAGATGTTTGAAAGCACTTGGTTCCCCGTAATTTTTTTTTTTTTTGACAAAATTAATATCCCATAACTAAATAATTCAGCATGAACGCCTTTGTTTTGACTTTAGACGCCAGAAATGAAAGCGAGCAAGTAAAGCACTCATGTCATGCCACAACATTTGTTTCAATGATTTATCCCCATTATAATACATATTTTGAAACAGTGACTGAAATCTGAATACCCTATGACTTAATCTGCTTACTACAAGTCTGACCCAATTCCTGCTAAGTCAGTTCAAATGGTGGTTACACGGCAGACTCCCAGTCAGACTATTTGCCTTTTTAGCAGATTAACCCTTTGTGTGTTTAAAATAGCAAAATGAATGTGACCAAAACATGAGGATGCGTAGGTAATAACCCGCCACTCCTCATCTAAGGAACCCCAAAATGAATTTCCTCACCCCTAATACCCAGAATATGAACACGGTAGCATTCTGTGAAATAAAATCTGTCATTCCAAGTCCAATCTTATGAAACGCAAACACAGCTGTAGCAGAAATAAAACTTAATCCATTATATTAATAATGTTATCACACAAGTCCACAACTTCCACAACAGTGATTGTGCGTTCAGAGTGCTAAAAGCTCTGACCTTTTCCATATCATAAATCACCTCACAACTGTTCAGCAGCCAGGTTTTTGCTTAACCCAATTTGTCACCAAGGACAGCCATTCCATCCTCACTGCAGAATCAGACTGGGAGCAGTGGGATTAGTGGGCGGATCAAAGTGTGCCATCCACACTCTCTCTTCCACTCTCTACCGCCATCATCACAGAAGTCAGTATCTGCTGAAAAGTGAGTGCTTGTGAACAACAAACAAGACTCACTGAAAACATGCTCCCTTTCCATGGTTCCGTAAGGCGTTGACTTTTTTCCAAGACTGGTTTTCCTGAATGTCTTGGACTGAGTCATTGAAGAGATAAATGGAATTCAAATGTGAATGAGACAAACTAGTGTAGAAAGGTCAGAAGTTCTACAGAAAAAAAAATGCTCTCACTCACTATTTTTATCTTTTAGAGTCAATAAAAGTCAAGCGGAAACCTTTAAAACAGTTACTCCACAACTCTTCCTGCACAAACAACTTACACTTCCTCATCCTGGATTCAGGATTACAAAATAGCAGAAGTAGAGGGGGAACTAAATAATCTCACACGTCTTCATTGTGAACAATTGCGCTTTCACACTGCAAAAAGAGGAAACTTTGGTTGGCCATTCTGACCTGTGAACTTTACACTTCAAGCAGACATGCAGTGAAAGGTTGGCAAGAGTTGAGAGGAAATCTGCATCAGCCATCAAGCTCCAATTTTAATCTGCTTTGCTCGTGTGTAAATTGGCACACCAACCCTGTGAGATTAACAGGGCAAAGGGAAACACTAAACTCTTATTGAACAACCTTTGCCCTTTATATGTCTGGCAAAACACAGCACTTGGTGAAAGTCAAAACTTTGGTGTGGTGCGTTTTCTGCTTGCTGTGATGATTCCACTTAGTTTTATCATGTGTGATCGCACGCTATCAATATTTTATTATTGTCCGTTATGGTAAAAGCAAACTTGATGAGATTCATGAAATGGGGAAGATTTTTTAAATCCATACACGTGGCCCCTCTTGCACACCTTTCCGAGCACCGTTTGTGCTCAGACAGGAAGTTGAGATTCCAGTGTGTGCAACTCAAAATTATTATAATGGTTCGAAGACGTGCACAGATAAATACTTTATATTTATGTGAATGATAATTATTAAAAGAAAAAAAATCAGACAGCGAGATGGCTCTGATTTTGCTCACCATGATCGTGGAACCCATGCATTTATGAGCGAAACAGTGGGCTACATTCAATTTCAGGCCCACAATTGGCCCCTCCAGCCAGACTTTGGACACCTCCAGCAAATTCATGTACACAACATACTGTATCAGGTAGGGAAGTATGAAAAGGGGAAGGTTTTGATGTTTGTGTAACTGGGGTCAACAACCGAAGCAAAGTGTAGCACTTCAATATATGAAGTGACAGCGATGTTACATTGTGGCCAAATCCTAGGCTCCAACTCGGGACCCTCTGTGTGATGGGAATAGCATGGGACACTCATCATCTGCCTTGACAACCACTGAGGTGAAATCATGTGTCACAAACTCACGCAGGTGTTGTGAGAATACAAATCCAAGTAGACTCACCTGTGACATCTGGGGTCTGAAATTGATCTCCTTCAGGTCCACTGATCCTGGAGATAGGTTGTGTAACATCTGGCACATGAGCACTCCGTCTCTGAGGGCCTGGGCCAGGTCGAAGACGGCGGCCGAGGGCCACACGACCCGGTGGTTCGGGGGCAAGACCTTGCAGTCTATCAACCACCGCCCGCATTGTCTCCACTCCTCCATGTCGACTCTGGGATTCCCGTCCACACGGACCCAAGGGCAGTTCACAGCGGGATCGAGGCGGCGGGGCAGTCCAGCTCTGAAGATCGCTCTACTTTCTGCTCGCAACGTGCTTCCTAACTGTCCCCCCACATGTCAACCCCCCCGGTGCTGTCAACATCAACGGGCGTAAAAAACACCTCTTCCGACGGTCGGATTCAACGGAAAGCACATCAGGATCATTTTCTCCTCTTCATCCTCCACAACTTTCCTTGGCATAATCAGCCCAAACCCAGCCCGAGGAGGGCGCAGCAGCTGGGGGCAGCGGCTTGACACCAGCCGCCGAACCTCTCAGACAAACCTCAGGGAAGAAATCTCATGCAAGTGCGGCGTAAGTTGCTCCCGCCAAAGTCACTATGCAATGGTGTTTACACACCTCTATACACAGCGAACACCTCTCGTGTCCCCAGATGGAGACACGAGTGGACAACACAAAGAACAGGCGCCCGCGGTGGACCACCTATATCCCCGTTTCAACACAACTTAAACACGCTTCTCCGCAGCCGGGTACAATCCAGACTTGTGGCGGGGAAAAGCGGCTGCGTTTCAATGTATCCGTTACTTTGTTTGGCGCCTTTGCTACTCCGTGATTCGTGCCTCGCTTCCGTCCATGTCCTCCTCTTTTCCTCTCTCGTCGGACGCGAGTGAGTCCAAGCGGGGGTCGCAAAGTTCCCGGGTGAGAGGCACCAGCGCGTGGGTGAGTGCTCGGCGTTGAAAGGCCGTAATTATTCCGTGTAAAGGTGGAACTTGAAGGAGGCGCCCACACTTTGAGAAAGTGGCTCTGGGAGAATGGGAGTCTCGGGGGTTCGTGAAGCGAGTGTAGTAGCGCGCCCTCTAACGGAACAACTGTGTACTACGAGTGATGTTTAAAGGAACCTCGCAAAATAAAACGGTCAATGAAGTGATGAATATACTCACAAAGGAGGGATAGATAGATGGATAGATGTATTTTCATATTGTGACTTAATTAGGTTTATTAAATCCAATAACTCAAACTCTATTGTTGTGCATTCATCCTTGTTTTGTCTCACTAAGCTGTAAACACAATCATTATTATTTCCCATTGTCAGACTGAACCAGAGCACTGTGCTGATCAAATAGACCCACATTTTCCTCTCGTGGCATCAATCAGATTTAAGTCACTGTTTGATCTTTTGATTTTGTTTGATCTCTGTCTGAGCAAAAACTGCATATCTGTACTGCCCTTGTTCTCAGGTGCATCAAATGACCTGCACATACATCTTTTGGTTCATGGGGTTTTCATGGTGCATCCATCTTTTGGATTTTGTTGTTTATTGTAAAATGGCCAGAAACTTTCTGTAATTCCCACTGTGGGACAAATCAATTATATCTAATGTAATTGGTGGTCTATATACTGCTATATATAAATAGTGTTAGTAGTAGTATAAAGTAGTTTATATGTTGGCATCAACCTTTTTTTTCTCTGGATTTTGTGCCGTCTACTGCTACTTCATCTGAGCTAAAAGTGGCAAATATTGTGGGCATGTTCTCAAACCAGGACCCCTGTTGGTAAGATGGTGACACAGACCATGACAAAGAAGATCCACCTCATTGGCGGTTGAGTCACTGAGAAAGCTCAGGGCTGTGATGATTCTCCATCACATTTTTCTCCAGACACGCACTGCATGTTTGCCTTTCATTCTATTGTCCTTCACTCAGTTCCAAAGGCTTCTCGTATTTCATCATCCTCAGGCTCTAACATAGCTTATCTGACTATTCCATAACATCCTGTCTGAGGACCTGGTAAGTGTTTGTTGTTAGTCACCACAAACACTTTCAGAACAACTACACACTCATGATGAAAAATAGAATAAAAGTCAGAGGGTTTGGATACTTGGAGGGAAGAGACCACCAAGCAAAAGAAGAAGAGGAAGACAACCAGGTTCATGGCTGTGATGCAGGAGGACATGAAGAAGGTAGGTGTGACCAGGGCGCATGATCACGGCGGGTTTAGATGGAGGAGGCTGTGGAAAATGCATATAAGTATCATGAATCCACAAACAAAACCATCGTTTGAGTATCATTTTTGTAGGCAGCTAGCTAACAGTAAAACAGCTAAGTAAAATCATTCAACAGAATAAATAACTGATTCCCACTTCTCACCAAGAGTTGCACTCAGATGTAGCAAGTTTCCTTCACATGAGTTCTGACCCTGCTTCAGGTTTGATTGTTAGTCGATTTGGTGCAAAACAGCAGAACATATACAGGATCTTGTGGATGTGTGTTTGGGACAACCCAGAGAGTAGCGTTCCAACTGTCTCAGGTCTGCTTCGTAGCCTGAGGCCTTTTCTCAGTAACCACAGGGGAGCTTTTATCCCACAGGCATGTAAAAGATCAGACATAATATTAGCACTGCTTCTCTTCACAGTGTCAACTTCAGCTTTTGACATAAACAGTCCAAGGAAGTGCTGTGTGTAGCAAACACTGAACAACAGCCGAGCAATCACTGAGGGCCACATATTTTCAGCGACTTTTTTTAAATAACACTTGCATTTTTCTATTATCTGTCAGATCACAGTAATGTTTCGGTCAGACTGACCCACGTCTCACCTGCTTGCTCTTTATTTGATCACTGTTCCTACTTGTCGTGCAAGGCAGAATGCAGAATGCCTTGTACAAGATGTCAGGTGCACCTGCCCATGCAGCCAGATGACGTTGATGTCTCAGATGTCAATGTGATTCAGAACTGACCAATGCAGTTTGAATTTCACTGACTGACCAGGGCAGTAATTCATTGTAGAACCGCTATCCTACTGTCCTATTTTTAATGCACTGTATGAATTGTTCAAACTCTAGGACAACATGCAACACTCCCTGCTTGTTGAACAAAATCCTTGACCATCTGAGGTCAACACGCAAACAGCAGCTTGACAACTTTTCACCCAATCCTTCGATTCGACCACATTTGCCATTATTTGCTTACGACCTTGCCAATGAATACACAAGCACTGGAGAAACAGAACAACATCAGACTATTCGTCATGCCAAGACATACTGTTGAATATAAAGCGACACTAACCATGTTGTCCTCTGCAGGCCTATGCACTCTACCATTTTATCTTTCATCCAATACTCCAAGGTCCTGTAACATTTGCTCATTGGAAAATAGATGGGGAGAGATGAACGGCTATTCAGCATGTTCAGTGTTTACTGGTTAAACGCTCTTTGGTCTGTGGAGCCATGAGATCACTTAACCTTTAAAGACCTTTAGAACGACCCCATCGGCCTGAAATACAGCTTATAAATCTTTAAGCAGGGTGTCCGAGGGGAAATGTTGACGGTACACTCACACCCGGTACGTACGGTGTGACAATTGTGCATCATGATGATGATGCTTTTATCAGTGGATTTAGAAAAATATAAAAATTAAGAAAGGTAGTGCAGTAAATTTCAGATATATGTGATCACGTCATTTATGACCCTTAAGGTGATGTTTATCAAAAACGATGCAAAACTTGGAGTTAAGTTAAAGCAAAGTACTGAGGAAATCATTATTCATCCACCTATCCATGCAGCAATCTTGACCCCTCTTCATGATGAAACAGTTGGTCGGCACTGCTATGAGATGAGCCTCCCCAACAAATTCACCTGTGATGTTAATCCGAGAATAAATTCAGAGAAGTCTAATGACATTGTCATTTGTACAAACGTTTCACATTAAAGTGCATGGAAAAAAAACTCGGTTGCAAAGGAGTACAACCTCTCCTCTCCCCTAATGTATGTTTTCTCCCATAGCACTGCGAAGAAAATGAAACTCAGGGCTTCATTTATCAAACCAAACAGCCACTGCGGTGATTTTCTTTCTGAGAAGTGTTGTGTGCTGCATGACTTTTAACATTGGACTCATGCGCAGAGAGTGATGGTCAGAAGTGCTTGCAATGAATAGTTGTCATTGAAGTTGGGCTATTGATCAATCATGCCCCAAGGTTGGGGGGGGGGGGGGGGGGGGGGGGGGGCAGCAGGGTGACTCTGAGTGGTGTGCTCCATACTGCCTGTTGGCGGGGAATGCAGGTCACAGTCCCGCTGAAACATGCACACTGTGAGCTGAGAAAAAGCCGTAAATGATGAATGACCCTGCAGTTTGTATGCTGTTGAGGCTTTCATTGGTATGTCACTGTTTTCTGTGAACGCGTTCTGAGGCACGACAGCCTCAAGGGGGTCTTTATTTCAGTAATAAAGCCCTTTATTTATACAGCAAAGAGGCAAAGGTTAATTGTGGAAATGATCATGAATACATTGCTCATTGAATATTGTACATGGGCAACTGTATGTAGACATGAGAGACAATTTGAGTTTGGATTTAACAGGCAAATTTGAATTTTAGTTATCTCTGTCATGTCATTCTCATGTCATTTATGTACATCCAGAAGCAATGCTTCTTTGATTTTAGCCTTTGTTTAGCAAATGAAATACCCACATACCAAGAAATCCCGAGAAAGACCTTCAAAATTGCTGCCGTAATTCTAGTGAAGTGGTTTTCAAATGGTAGTGTGGATACCATAGGTAGTAGTTATTAGTAGTAGTCTTCATTTTATGTCTGTTTCCTTCAATTACCGCCATTGACAATAGATACAGATCTGATCAAAATCTTAAGACCAGTTGAAAAATTGCTAGGATATGCATTTTAAGTAGAGCTACAATATGCAAAAGCAGGGAGGGGCAGTGAGACAAAAAAAAAACATTTGGAACTTGTAATAAAAAAAAAAAACCAACTGAAACTAGGTTGTTCATCACCTGATCAAAAGTTTAAGACCACAGGCTCTAAAAGCCAAAATCTGCTCAAAATTCTCATTTTCTGTCAGGCATTCACATGGTCATGTCCTCCTGATGGCTAAAGCTGAGACGCTGTTTCTTCTTATACATGGTCGGATCGTCGAGCTGCATAAGCAAGGCCTCTCGCAGCGTGCCATTGCTGCTGAGGTTGGACGCAGCAAGACAGTCATTCAAATTTTTTTGAAAGATCCTGAGCATTATGGAACAAAAAAGTCAAGTGGTAGACGCAAAAAATATTACACCAGCGCTGAGCTGGAGGATCCGATCGGCTGTCCATCAAGACAGGATGGTCCTCGACCCAAATTAAGGCCCTTACTGGTGCCGACTGTGGCGCAATAACCACTTTGCCAGGGAGCATCAAACATGGGACATTGAAAGGTGGAAAAATGATCCAGATCCAGATGGCTTCCAACGTTACTGGCATGAGGAGACCCCACCTGAGATGTTTCTACCCAGCACAGTGGAGTGGGGTCCGTCCTGATCTGGGGTGCTTTTTCATTCAGTGGAACACTGGAGCTTCAGGTGGTGGAGGGGCGTCAAACGGTGGCTGGTTGCGTGCAGCTGTTGCAGCGGGCATCCTCTCATGACTGAGGGCCCTCGTCTGTGTGGAAACAGCTGTTTTTTCAACAGGACACAATGTTCAGTTGACCAAGGACTTCTTCAGGGAGAATAACATCACTCTTTTTGGACCATCCCGCATGTTCCCCTGATTTAAATCCTACAGAGAACATTTGGGGATGTTCTCTAAAGATCAGGTGACAAACAGCCAATTTCAGTTCACTTGTTGTTTTACTTTACTTTATACTTTTTTTTGTTACACTCCCCCTGCTTGCTTTTGCATTTAGCTATATTTAAAACCTCATTAAGACCAAATTTGCAAAAGGTAAATTCTAGCTATTTTTCAACCGGTCTTAAGATTTTGATCAGGTCTGTATGTCATTACATTATATTAACTAATAAATGACGAGTTGAAATCCCTCAAAATAATACATAAACATTCAGGAACTGGAGACCCTGTGTATTACACAATAAGTTATTGCTGCCATCTGCCGGTTTGTTAGTGACCTGCAGTCGTTATGGCTGAGGTTTATTTTACAATTAGTTCAATCTGATAAATGCTTCCCACTACACATTACTCATCTTTGGTGTTGAATGAAAAGCCAACGCTGTTGTACAGAGATTTTTCAGAACTTTTTTATTGCCAGAAATGTTCAGTGTTTTCCTTTTGTAGGTCGTTTCCCTGGAAAAGCCTCTCACAATAGGGTGAAGTGACAAGACTCTCAGGTGAAACAAGGCACAAAACAACAGTTATGCAGTCATACTCAAACATTTCTAGATCTATAGAAGTATAACTGCCTTAGTGAAGGTTGGTCACAAGTCACAGTTTTCAGGGCTGTGATCATCTGAGCTGCCGAAGTTTGACTCTGAGGAAGTGCTAGTGCCGCTGCTGCTGGGGGATCCACTGTTTTTTTCTGGGAATAAACAGATAGACACTATTAAAAAGAAAGCTAGATGTACCAATCTAAATGACAGGCCCATGAATATGCTCGTACGTACTTTGATACTTCTGCAATCTTTTGTTCAAACAAGCCCTGACGTAGCACTCCAGCTCACGTAGTGTTGAAGGCTTCAGGACCTCAAAGTCGATCTCAAACTCCTCCGGGTCACTGCTTCGCATTGTTGGCTCTCGTTTCTGAATGATCTCCACCACGCGGCCCAGTTCCAGGCTTGGAAGACGGTTGATTTCGAGGCTCAGCAAATGCTTCTCTTCGTAAGTCATCTGCAGTGACTCGTCATCTGTTTCGCAGTCCTTGCTTTCTTTCCAGGAATGTCTGAAACAGTAGTCAGATTAGTCGAATCTGTGAGATGAGAACCGACTATAATCTACTGATCCCAATGGTTGAGCACAAAACCTCCCTGTCAAAAGCATCCATTCACTCAAAAGTGGCCCGCAGGAAAGAGCCTTCACATTTTGCATGACAGCTGGAATAAATAAATATGGCTGCGCTGCAGGAAATGACCTTTCTCATGCGGAAAATAGACAATGGTTTGTGGGACATTTGAGTTACCCTTGCCTCACTGTTCAGTAGCGCTTGGACCCTTACTGTTAACTGTCATGTTGATGTGATTAAAATAAAACAGGTAATGTGGTTTCAAAGGGTAAAAAAAGATGCTGTCAAGCTCCATGACACTATGATAACTAGAAGTTTTGGCTGCAAGCATCATGACTCATGCGTCTGACAGTCCAATAACCTTTCAGCCATAACTAAGAAGTGATGTTGTGTAGGTGAACTTGAGACACAAATGCGCGCGCACACACACTATAACCTCTGGTTTCCATTGGAAGCGTTTCATCCGCCAAGAGGCTTCCCCTTCAACCTTAGTTTTCTGCAGCTATTGAACTTCTTTCCACGTGATTTTATATAGGTATACTCTTTCTCAGGTTGGCAAGCACTGAGCATGGAGCAACAAACAGTTGGGGAAAAGACCGTCAGAAGCAATGCGATTGCTGCAGCAAGTGTACAGGGATGAGACAATGTCATGCTCACGTGTTTTTGAATGGTGCAAGTGGTTTAATGAAAGGTGGAAATTTCAGTTTAACTGGGTTGATGTGAGCACTCGAGTAGCTGTCACTTGGGCATCAGATACAAACAATGATCTGTACATCAACCCAATTGGTAATGTGGCAAAACAAAAGCACTGACTATAGTAAGGTTAGATTCAACAAAATAAATATGTGAAAAAAGGTTAAAGCTGAGAATGTACTTTGGTGGACCATGTGGACCATGCATCTTTGGTGCATACCTTGAGACAGAACTGTGTACAACATTAAGGCTTGCTGAACTATCCTTTTCTTTGTTTCCGTGTGCACAAGCGTCTGTGCTCAACTGGCCTTGATACTTCACCTGTAAAGAAATGGGACAAATGCCATTTAAAAATTGTAAAGAACTTGTGTTGTGTATCTTATGAAGGCAAATCTACTTTAGGACAGAGAAGTTTGCAGCACCTCTTGCAGCTCAGCTGAGCCAGATCTGTCCTTGCATCCTACATTAGGAGAAACAGCTCTTGCCAGCTCATCAGGAACTTTTGCAAATTTTCTCTCAAAGACCCCCTGCATGCAAAAAATGAATACCATCACCTGCTGCGCTCAAAGAAATGTGGAGCCACACAAAAACATACCTGAAGCCTCTTGGCCATGGAAACAACCTCATGACTTGGAGGGTTGTATTTGTAGCAGTTAGAAAAAATCAACCTGACATCCGTGGCAAATGCTTGGGAATCCTGGTACTCTCCTCTGCTCATTTTCTTCTGCAGAATAACATTTGAAAACTAAGCATGGTTTCAATAGAACAAATCACATGGCAATATAAAGATAGTATAAATACTTTAACAGTACTGAGATCCATGGGGTGCTTGATGATGTCATGGTAGTCGTGAAGCTCCAGGAGTTCAGTATCAACAGGCTTGTAGAATGGCCAAGCAAACGCAACATATTTACTTGACAGCATTTCCGTGAGGATGTCACTGCAGAACTTGAGCGGCGTGTTCTGTCCTTGACAACCTTCAGATGAGTTGTCCGCCCGGCTGCTCATCTGCAAGTTCCTCTTCCTCTGAAATCCTTGACTCTGACTGGTAATGGTTTTCCTCTTCACTGTTTTCTTTTTTTGAGCAGAACAGAGCAGAGGGACATTTAAAACTTCCCCAGGTCAAGTGATCACTATTGTGGCGCAGTCATTGTGGCCAACTTGCCTTTTTAGCAGCTAGTGATTGTTGGAGAGTCAAAGATGAGCAGGAACTTCTGTCACTATCTGGCTGCTTTGGTGATGCATTGCTTTCTTCTTGGTCCCCTGAAAGAAATTCCTTAAATGTATGGCACACCCTTTAAAAAGACATACATTCCCTCTCACACGAACCTTCGTGGCTGCTCCTCTTGACCTTCCCCCTTGAGACTGTCGGGAGAACATCAACTTCTCTCTGTGGCATCTGTGAAACCTTTGATAAGAAAACCTTCTCCAAGGCTAGGGCCATAAGCACAATGTCATCGGTGGGCTGAAAGATGGAGAAGAATTCAGTTTCACAGAATCCAGTTTCACACATTTATTCGGCAATAAAATCACCTTATTATAAATGTAGCAGTTGGTGAACATGGTGTTGAAGTCTTGCAAACATTCACTTGCGCTCCAATAATAGTTGTTCTTCAAACGCCGTTTGATGGTTCCCAGATCCATTGGAGATGTTATTATTTTGTAGTAATCCTAAAATGTGGATTAAAGGAACAGATATTACCAGAAAGGCATATATGTGCACTGAATGTTGTTGCAAAATCATCATCATATTATTATTATTGTTATTATTATTATTATTGTTGTTGTTGAAAACTTTTCGGTTTTACATCAAGTTTATTATTAACGGAAGTCATGTAGCTCCATCTGTCTGCAAACAGTTTAAATGCAATTGATTTATCATTGCCACAATCATCTGACTTCTTTATAAACAACTCTTCAACATTGTAAAAACAATATCTTATTTATTTATGGAAACTATCTTACACACTCAAGCATAAAATATGCTACACACATTCACATAGTGTAAGTGAAGGAGTGTCTTCATATGTTCATGTTCATTAATATGGAAACAAATCGAATGTAGTTTCATGTAGATAATACACAAAACAACAGTAATCCAACATTGTTTCTGGAGATGTTCATCAGGGCCTATACTAAGACAAACATATTAGCGCTCCTAAAGAGTAAGTAATACAGCAAATTAAAATTGCATTTGGTACCTTTTTCAAAACATCCCAAAATAATAATTTGCAACAAGATGCAATACAGGAGTAAAAATGCACAGAGTGGTTTAGATCATGCCTTGATGCTTAATATACATAAGGTGCATGTCCAGAAAAAATTGTGAACAAGATGCTGAAAGAAAGAAAAAGATTCAAGTGAGAGTCTTGCCAGAGCTATGCGAATGACATGACTGATCTAGAATTCTAAATGAGTCTGTTCAAGATATTTGTAAAATAAACACATTTCATAAGCTGATACAATTGCTCTTTGCACAGTAACAGCTGGGATACAAATACAATAATAAGTTTCGCAACTTGCTGATGCAAGTATGTCTTTCGGGAATAGTCATGCAATAACCTGCAAGTATCTAATGCTAAACACGAAGAACATACAGAGACCAAATATCATCCAAAGGAAAGGTGCAAGTTTAAGACCCTTGTTTTGAATGTAAGCAGTTGCTTAGAAAATAACTGAAATGCCATGATAATGAGCACAGCATAACAAAGAAAAGCAGCAATTTACACATCCAAGTCAATGTTTTCATGCATAGTTAAGTTTTAATAGCCACTGAATTTATATTAGGCACCAGTAAGTTGAGAGAGAAAGTGGCATGTGAGATGCACTCACTGGCAAGTTGAGCTTCACGGCATCAACAGGGACGAGGAACGGCCAGGCGAACTGGTGGCGCCACAGGGATTTGACCACTACATTCTCCATGAACCGCAGCTGGTTGGTCATCCTGCCTGCTTTGTTAGGATTGCTTACTTCAGGCGGCGGAGGATTCTGATACTGAGGGGCATCTGGTTCTGCCTTCACTGGGACAACAGTCTTATGAGTGGACTCGTCCATGATGTATAAATGCTGTGCTTCTGCTGGATTTTGTTATTTCCTGTAACGCCTGAGGTCTCAGTCTGCAGGCCGACAGTATCGACAGCTCCCATGGAACATCGCTCGTTTCAAATCTCACTGAAGGACCTGAGAGTGAAAGACAATATTAATATATATTCATGAGCTTTTCATTCTATTATGAGGTAAAACGGCGATTATTTCCCAGTGCCGTTTTGGCTGGCAGCATTTTTACCATACCTCTACCATTAGCTCCTCTGACAATGCTTTCAGTAAAACCAGTGATCAAGATTTAATGTTCTCACTTGGTGAAGACCACGAAGACGCTAGTGTGCAGTGGCAGCTGCTGGTGTCTCAACGGGGACGGTCAATAAAAAAAGGAAATTAAAGCCTTAAATATTTGCTATATGGATGTTCGAGTCACCATTGAATAAAATGACCTGTATCTTAAGACATATTTGTGTGCAGAAAGATTATAGGGACACAAGATAGCTACATGGAAATTGATATTTAATTTTCTATTTGTTGTGAACGACCAATAAAGGTTCTGGTCGGAGAAAGCAACAAGGAATTGTGTTACTTAGGCAACATGCAATTGAGTTTTATCTGTCAAGTGCCCAGGCGGTCAAGCCAACACAACAGTTTGTCTTTGCAAAAAAACACACAAAATCTGGAAGCAGACAAGATTCTAATTCACACAGCAATCCACTTATATCCATAGTGTTGCAACTGCCTCCTGGCCGGTCAGAGCTTTGTAGCTACTCTACAGCCAACTGGTCTCGTACTTCCTTATCCCATCACCAACAGGTCAGGACGAACACTGTCCATCAACCAAGGTCGTTCAAATCCAAGTAGCTTTAACCATTAGTCTCCACCGACTAATGGTCGGCAAAAAAGTCAATGGACTTTCTGCAAATTGGTCAATACACATTCCATTTTAACTTCCCTTCGACTCAGAGAGTATGCCTTAATAACAAAGCAGCAGGTCTATGTCACTTGGAGCATGATTTTTTATAGCGGAACATTTGGCTCTTGTGTGCATGTGAAGCCTCACGGCTAGATGAACTTATTGTGAGTATCTATGCATGAGGATGCTAAATGACATGTAATATAATGCGATTATTATGTATCGTGAAAGCAATACAATGATGTCCATCATTTCCAAACGTCCTAAGGACAGTATCCCTGCAAACATGCAGAACATTGCCTCAGCTTCAAGTCATGAGGCTAGGCTCATATTTTAGTTAAATCAAACTAAAATCTATAACCTATATCATTCTTCAGGTCACGCTTTAAAATAATTACAAAATGTAATGACTAATAATATTCCTTAATTTCAATTCAGATAGCACTTTCGTGTGGCACATACTCAACAGTTAGAACAGGGTTGTTTTTTGAACATGACAGGTTCTGTTCTTTCCAGATATGACTGATCGTTGTGCACCTGTCACATCATCTTCAGATGTAACATCATTAACTCAGCTCCGCAGTAAGTTTTAGTTCACAGAGCTCATTTCAATCGTTAGACATTAATACATTATTTACACATTATTTTGAAGCAGCTGTACATATTACTTCATGTTACTAAAATGGCACGACGGCAAATGATGCACAAGAAACGAGCTGCAAAGTGTGAAACGAGTGACTAATCCAATAGTATTATATTTGAGAATAATTTATTATATTCGTACGGGGACTGTGAAGTACTCTACCTTGGTAAGTGGCAGACTGTGGCACATGTACTGCGGATCCCAAAAAGTTAACTAATGTCGTTTATGGAATTATAAAGCGGAACTTTTCGAGTCCAGCTAAAAAAAACAAGGGAATCAGTGTCGAACAGATGTCATATTACTTAAAAACAATGATGAAAACTAGCTAAAAACAATTAAGTTTTCGTCTGGTCCCCGTCACAACAACACGTATTTTCTTCTGCCGTTTGACTGTGGTAGTGTCCTGCGTGCGTGTAGTGCCATCTGCTGAGCTGGAGTGCGCATGTCATGCACAACAGAGACAAATAGGAAAAAACTAGATTAGATGACATTGGATTGCTTTTATTATTCCCTCAATGACATGACTTTTTATGCATTAATATTACGGATTTATTCTATCAATTTTAACGGAGATTTGGGTAAATATTCAAATCAAACAAATCAACTTAAACTCCTTTAGATTTTCATTGAATAATCAGGAGAGAAATGTTATATTATTTGGATTAAAATTAATCAAGAGTTCCTCTATTGAGACTTAAACAACAGTGTTGTGTACAGTGAATGGTAAGGTTCTAAAGTCCAACATTATATACTGAGTGAATTGGGAAAAAATCTCTCTCTCTGCCTTGCAGTCCTGTACAAATCCCTCTCACCCTCCTTACTGTCCAACCTTGCATGCAAGTCCACTTTTTCTTTGCTAACCCCTTCCGTTGTATACACTCCTGCACTTCTTCCTTCCATCACCAAGTCTCCTTATCCACCTTTCTTCCAGATGACACACCAAGAACTCTTCTACCTGTCTCCCTGATCACCTCAGCCATAGTTGTCCAGTCATCTGGAAGTCCTTCTTGGCCACCCAAAGCCTGCTTCAATCCTTCAGTATATACAACAGAAGGCAACACAAGACTCTTCCTCTTTCAGCTTCCACAACTTTGTCTTCTTCTCTGCCTTTGCCCTCTTCACCTTCCTCACCACCATGGTCATCCTGAGCACCACCATCCTATGTTGTCTGGCCACACTCTCACCCACTACTACTTTACAATCACTCATGTCCTTCAAGTGACATCCTCTACACAAGATGCAATCCACCTGTGTGCTCCTACCTCCACTTCTGCTAGTCACCCTATGCTCCTCTCTCTTCTGGAAGAAAGTCTTGACCACAACCATTTCCATCCTTTTTGCAAAGTCTACAACCATCTGACCTTCAGTGTTCCTATCCTGAACACCAAACTTTCCCATCACTTCCTCATCACCACACATAAGCACTAACTACATTGAAGATGGCCCCTTCAATTTCTAACT
Organism: Synchiropus splendidus; assembly: GCF_027744825.2. Classification (NCBI taxonomy): domain Eukaryota; kingdom Metazoa; phylum Chordata; class Actinopteri; order Syngnathiformes; family Callionymidae; genus Synchiropus; species Synchiropus splendidus. Next base: position 60,562,012 of record NC_071334.1, on the reverse strand, counting down.
TGAGACTGATCACTCTGACTTGTACTCTTCTCACTATTAGAACATTCCTGACAAACTTCTCCTTCAGGATGACTCTCACTCCATTCCTCTTGCCATCTACACCATGTTAGACACACCTGCTCCTAAGCGTCTAGCCTTGCTCCTCCTGAACACATAGAATATCCACCTTCCTCCTCTGCATCATGTCTGGCAACTCTCAGCATTCCCTGTCATTGTTCTCCCTCTCTCTATTGGCACGCCTCCCCCCTCTCCTTCTCTGTCTATGACCTACAGTAGTCCAATTTCCATCAGCACCCTGCTGGTTACCAGCACTGTTGGTGGTCGTAGTTGACCCAGGCCTCGATCGATCCGGTATGGGATACATTTGTCTGATCTGCATCTTTTAGTGTGGCAAGTTTTTATGTCGGATGGCCTTCATGTCGCAACCCTCTGCATTTATCTGGGCTTGAGACACGCGTGAGAAGAAACTGGCTTGCGTCCCCTCATGGCTGCATTCTCTCTGACCACTAAAAAAAAAACAAACAAAAAAAAAAAAAAAACGTATGCTTTTATGATTTATCGTTATAAAACTATAAAACTAAAATGATTGGTGGTCATAATATATTGTGTTTTAAAAAAGAATCCTGTTAAATTGATTAATATAATGTCCGATCTCAACCAGAATCAGAATTAGAATCCGAATCAAATTTATTGCCATGGTCAGTGCTGTATGCTGTATTAACCCATTTTATTGCCTATCTTGTTATTGCATAAACATACACCCTTATTTTTCTATTTTTTGCCTGCTGACACACGTCTTTCTAAAAGACACACTAACAGTGCGAGAGAACAAACTGGTGACATGAAATGCATGTTCGAATACAGTATGAAAATGGAAATAATCAATGAACATATTTCATATTTAGTTGGAATCGAACGCTTGCAGACGTTCAGGAAAGTCCGCGAGAAAGGTAGGGCTTGACACCATGCGGTCCAAAGGAATCCGGCCTCACAAGTTGCCTCGGAATGTAAACATCCAACCTCATTTGCATGCATCAGTAAATATCAATAAGTAAACGAGAAAGCCCACAATATTGCGCACGCGCCGGATTTCTCCGATGAATACAATAAACATTAGACACACACTGCTGTTTATACGTGAGTGACTTTACGCACAATACGCTCGCATTGAAACGTAAACACAAACAAAAGTGAAGAGCCCGGTGTGAGCGTTTGATATGCATCAAGATGTGAGTTTTTCTTTAAATCCACTACAGACTCCGCCCACCCCGCCCTTCTCCGGCAGACGCCGGCGTCAGATTGAGACACCCAGAGAAAGAGAGAATTTGGACCGTATGAGACGATCGTCAACTTCGGGCACTGTATATCACTCCCAGTCGGTCTTCATTTCGTAACGATGAGTACATCAGAGTCCCTGGATCGTATGGAACTCTGTGAGAGCTTGTTAACATGGGTATGTAAGAAATTACGCAATTCTTGCCTGTTTCATGGTGCAATGCTAACGTTAGCTCGGTGAGCTAGTGGCTAGCAGGCTATAGGAAACCGACACTGGCTCATGTTGGTTACGTATGCAGGCCAGCTGTTTGCTGCTGATGTGTTGCCTGTTCGCTGCCAGCAAAGGTTGTCTAGACGGTAATTATACTGCAACAAAAGGGCCGTGCTGAGACGCCACTGTACGAGTCAGACTCGGTCAGCTATGATCATGAAGTTTGGGTGTCGCTGAGTATTTTGGTGAATTCCTTCGTTGTGTGTCAGGACGCTGAGAAAAGGCACCAAGACGGGAGCTATGCGTTGCACTGACGTTCCTTGCACAGTAGACAGTTCAGGTGTTTCAGGGATCTGAATAAATAGCGACTAGTCAGTAAACAGTGGTTAAGACGAAGAGGTGTCGAAATGGAAGTGAGTAGTAGACGCACGTCCCAACGAAGGAATCCTTCGTTCTGCTTCATTCTGTCGCACAATTGTTCTCTGTGTCTGAGCCTGAGCTTGATAGTTTTTCATTGTGGCGTAAGTGTAAGCAGCACTATCCACTAATATTATTTTATAGATGCCTTTCCTTGTGTGTGTTTTCTCTACACTGCCCTTATGCTTGCTGTTTACAGCCAAAATGTGAGGTGGACCATTCTTAATAAACAAACACTGGACCCTGTGGAAAATGTCACAAGGCTTAAAATGACAGTTCTAAATCTACAAATCCAAAGTTATAGTATATAAAGAGTTACTGAGAATAAACGGGCCCCTGGTCTGTATTACATTCGATTGGAATGGAAATCACAGGTGCCAAAAAAAACAAAAACATTATTATATATACTGATCACTATGCTTAACTGATGGGTGTTGATAAACAGTCAACACTATTAATCCACCAATTATTTAAAGGATGACGATTTTTTTTTGGATTTGAACTAACAACAGATTTCATCAATTGTAGTCTCATAAAGAAACTGTGTAGAAGAGTCCACCACTCAACATTAACACACAGCACACTCGATTTTGAGACACAGACATGTTAAATTTGTTCTGTCCAAATCTATCTCAACAGTAACTTGCTTACGGTGTACTGGGAAGACTACTGTGAGAGCTGGTATTTTAATGCTGCTGCGTGCTTCTATATGGGTGATTGCTAAGCACTATTTCTTTCACCATTTCTTAGTCTTCACTGTTACCAAGAGGATTTTTGCCTATTTGCTTCTTGCTCAAAGTAACTTAGTCTCCATCCCCCATATCTCTAGAGGGAAGTAAGTAAAAGACATTTAAAGCATTAATAAGCAGTGTGCTGATCGAGGTATGTCTCCTCCCGTCCTCATGTCATGTCTCGACTCTTGTAAAATAGCAGCGGTTCAAGCCACACACCCTTGATATGAACACACATTCCTCACATACCTGTCAACTTTTTAGTCATGTGACGAAATACAGTTTGCTCCCTCTGCTTATGAAACACACAATGATATATTGGATTATGCAGATATAATCTAATATTCTAATGTATGGGTCAAATTAGAATACAGTACATGTTACAATATACAACAAATAACTCAATGTTCTGCTTTTGGTGCAGAAGATGTAGATGCATTTTAGTCGATTGAATCTATAAATTACTTTATATTGTATATTAGTCAGTGTTACTGTTTTGTTTGTTATCTGACAAGTGTGGAATTAATAAAATAACGAACACTGTTTTTGGTTAGCTGTATCAATCTACAATGTCTGTGTCGACAGTCAAAGTGAAATTTCCTCTGGGATTCATGTTGTTGTTTTAGGGTTTACCGCTTGTCTACCCAGGAGCTGTATTCATTTTCTCAGATGATGCTATAAATTATTTCAAGTAGACAAGCCAAGAGAACACAGAAGCTGCGCATAGCTTTGCAGTTAAACCAAGACAACTATTTGTTTCAGTTGCCAGTTTAACAAGTATCAATGGCAAGTCAGAGAAGGAATCTTGAATGTTGTGTTGAATGTTGCGTGCAGTTGTGTAGAACCATGATAAAATTCTGTTGAAATTCAGCTTCAGGAAACAGCTGCATAGGGAGAGAATGGATAGAATGGGCACTACACACTGGCACTCAGCATTCAGGTGTGATGTGTCTCTCCATGCCATTCATCTGTGCGGCAGATGAAACACCTCGGGTGGGCCTTTATTGAGAATATTTTGTGTGGTGGTTCACCCAATTTGAACATTTTGTCAATAGCTCGTACTTGTGCCATTTTTATGCACACAGAGAAAACCACGTTTTGTTTTCTTTAAGCCACTGTATATTTGTAAAATTAGAAAATATGCTTTAATTTACATGATCCTGCTCGATTGCTACGGTCAATTAGAACCACTGTCTTGTGTTATCAGTGATTCTAAGACAGTGATGCAACTGTGGTGGTGAATTTGTATGTGTCACATGATCAACTGGAAACTTGTCAACGGAAGATGAATTCTTGAGCTCTACTTTTATCCCTCAACTTAATAACATTTGAGGGTAATTTGAGGTGATTTTTCTAATGAACGGTGGGATTGGAAATACTATGTACTTCATTCAGTAAAACCTATTTATTTATGTCACACAATGAAGCCTTGTGTTACTTTATTCAATTCTTTTTATTCACAGGACAGGCTCTCCCTATGTACAGTCAACACTCGTACTACTCACACAAACGCTCAGTACAACCATTGTGTTGAATGCATTGATGTTGTGTGTCTTTTATAACTATATTATTGTGTTTATACTACCTGCCCCCGTTGCTCTGATTCTGGGTGGTTCCAGCATGATACACAGGATATGATGTAATCTTTATTGTGCTGTAAATCTGCCTCTACTGTTTGGCTGAACTAGAGTGGGCACCGTATGTTGTCAACAATGGTGGGGTCCCAGTTTCTCACTGGTTGTTGTGTAAGAGGGGGTTGTTTTGGCTGTGAGTTGGCTAAAACCACGTGGTGTTTTTTACACACACAAATGACCTTTACAGCATCCTGAAAAAGTGACATTGTAAGTTTCAGAAAAGGCCTAGCAAGCCTTCAGCGTAAGAAAAAGGAAGTTGTGTGAAGGACAAAAATACAAATGAAATAAAGGACATTTGAATCTGTTGTCGCTCATGATAAGTGATGTGAATTGGTTTTGTTTGTCATTAAAAGAGCCATCATTTTTAGAGGGGTATTTCTTTTAGTAACAGAGTTACTTCCTCTGCTTAGATTCAGACATTTGGGGTGGATGCTCCTTGCAAGAGTGTGGATGACTTGATGAGTGGCCTGGTCATGGCGCAGACTCTACAGAAAATGTAAGTTCTTGACCCCATTTTAAGTATCAATGCTATGCATATTGCCTGGTCAGACAGACATTCTCCACATTCCGTAACATTTTTTCTCATCCATCTTCTGCCTAATTTTCAGAGATGCTGTATATTTTAATGATGTGTGGATCAGTCGGATCAAACCAGAAGTCGGCGACAATTGGAGACTAAAGGTAAGAACCACTGATTTGTATGGGAAAAACAAAGAAAAGGGTTGTTGCCATATGTTGACGTAAATGTACTGTTGCAGGTCAGCAATCTAAAGAAAGTGTTGAAAGGCATTTTAGACTACAACCAGGAGGTAAGAGTACGATCAGGCTCATAAGCTAGCTTGAAGGTGTTTTCCTTTGCTCACTGTACGTGCAACACTTTTCTTCTCATTAGGTTCTTCGTCAGCACATTAATGACTTCATACTGCCAGATGTCAACCTCATCGGGGAACACTCAGATGCAGCAGAGTTGGGAAGGATGCTTCAACTTATACTGGGCTGTGCCGTCAACTGTGAACAGAAGCAAGGTGTCCTAACGTTGTTAGATACTGGATCAATGTTTGAAAATTCCTCTCTCTTACCAACTGCTCTTTTCTCTAGAGTACATTCAAACCATAATGATGATGGAGGAATCGGTGCAGCATGTTGTCATGACAGCAATCCAAGAGGTGTATCATTCAGTACATATTAAACTGAATATTTGAAATATATATTTCTGACTTGGTCAGAGCTTGATCATGTGTAGTCCACTTACCCTGTATTTTGTTGATATAGTTGATGAGCAAAGAGACTCCAGTGACGGGCGGAAATGACACATACGTGGATCTAGATCGACAGGTAAGCAGACTTCATGTATGCCGGTTATTGGTTAGCCTGTTCCCTACAACCAGCAGTGTGTCCTTTTTAAATGATGTCCATTGCTTTACCAGACGTTACTCACGCTGCTGGTTTGCCGACAGATCCCGCTGATTTATCCATGTCGTCAAGAATATAACGTAATTCCATGATCCTTTTCAGCTTAAGAAGACAGCTGAGGAGCTGAACGACGCTTTGGCAACAAAGGAGGAGATCGCCCAGAGGTGTCGAGAGCTTGACATGCAGGTTGGTCTCCAGCACTTGAGCTCATGAGAATAACCTGTAAATTCATCTGTGACCTATCTTTAAGTGTTCACTTGAATTTAAGGAACCTGGTGTTGAAATATTGCCAAAAGTAGTTGTATTTCCAAAGGCTTGTTTTAATTGTAGAGAGACATGAGTGTTTCTTACATTATGTGGTTATTTACATTTTGTCACATTGACATTTATTGGTGAGAATTCAACACCAATTGAAGGATTTAGTAGTTATGTTTAGCTTTCTTCTCAACTCTTGACTATTTCAAGTTTCTGTGCCTTGTTTTCAAGGCCCTTCATGTCCAAGAGGAGCGTGATAGACTGAGGTTAGACTTAAATGAGCTAGAAGAAAGGGTAAATCCAAACTTTCTTTTCTCTTCTGTCTCTGTTCTTCATCCATGCTGTGTGCTGTGTCGATTGGACCTGAGATTCTTCAGCCTGCTTGCACCAGACTTCCCCTCTAGATTCTGTGTGCATGTCTGTCTGCGTATGGGTGCACACATTTGTGCACTTGTGTTCTGCATAAGCATTTTCCCCTGGTTTGAAAATAACAATAACAGTTTGGTTTGGTTTGTCCAAATTTCCCTGCACTACTGTTTCCTTAGAGTGTTTCATTCATTTTCAGTCATAGTGGGAGCGAGTTAATAATCTTGCATCACGCATTAATATACTATAGTGAGGCTCAGTTTAGTGTTCTTAGTTTCCTTTTAGAATACAAGTTATTTAATATTTCTATTCTTGCTTGGGCTTTTTAACTGAAACTCAGTTTATTGCTTTATAAAGTAATGCATTTCACAGAGTATGTTATTGTATTTGTCACTCTTTTAAATGACTAACTCACAACTTTTTTCCTACTTCACAGTGCTTTCACAACCGCTTAAATTTAAAACTTGAGGGTTTTTTTTAACTTTTAATATATTTGTATTTAAATCTCAGTGTTCATGTTACTATTTCATATTTTCACTCGTTGCTGATACATGAGATGGTTCAGACCCTTGTTAGAGTAATTTTGAACTTACAATGGTTACTGCTGAGTGCAGAAATGGCATAGTTATCAGTTGAAAGAGCTATTGCTTTGCTTGGCGTGAAGCGTTTGATAATCTGTCAGTCACACTGAGATGACAACATCAAACCACATACAGACCTTTGCTGTGCTCCAGTTTGTGTGTTGGGTTTGCTAAGGTTTGGTTTGTGTCACCAGAATTAGTAGTGCACTGACAGTTAAATATGTTTTATGATTCATTTATGCAATTTAACGACTTCTTTATTTTTCTCCTCTTTCGTCCCATAACTTTCTGATCCTGCTCTTTTGATCGCCGTCATCTTCTTCCTGCTGCTTTCTATCTGTCCATTCTCTCTTTTCCCTTTTCCTGCTTTTAGGTAGCAGCGCTGCAGGAGGAAAAGAGCAGTTTACTCGCTGAAAACCAGGTCTTAATGGAGAGACTTAACCAGTCTGACTCCATTGAGGACATAAACAGCCCCGCAGGACGCAGGCATCTCCAGCTGCAGACACAGCTGGAACAGCTTCAAGAAGAGACTTTCAGGTAAGGAAAAAAAAAACATAAAAAGGAGAGTAGTCTTATCAGTCACTAATGTTGTTCTATTTGTTTTCATTTAGGTTGGAAGCATCAAAAGATGACTACCGGATCAGATGTGAAGAACTTGAAAAAGAACTTCTGGACGTAAAGTCGCAGAATGAAGAGCTGACGTCACTGGCTGATGAAGCCCAGTCACTGAAAGATGAAATGGATGTCCTCAGGTGAGTCAGCAGTAACTCTGAAGAACCATTGGATCTTAGTGAATTATGTTATGCATTAATTTAATTTAATTTTTTTAACGTTTCAAGGCATTCCTCTGACAAGGTATCGAAATTAGAGGGCACCGTTGAACACTACAAAAAGAAACTGGAGGATATGGGACTACTCAGAAGACAGGTCGGTGTTAATTCAATATTATTTTTCATCTATTATTTGATTGAGTTTTGTGAACAAAACATTGCCATTTACTGCTAGTATGGTAGATAATACAACTTTGTGTTTTTGACCAGTATTATGACACATTTTTCAGAGTAAGCTTTTAGAGGAAAAGAACACCTTATTGATGCAGACCAACATCAGTTTGGAAGAGGAGCTACGAAAAGCTAATGCTACTAAGGGTCAGCTGGAGACGTACAAGAGACAGGTAATAAGGCAAACTAATGGGCTCGTATTTGCTCACTATAGATGAACGTGAAAAGCTTGAAGCAAAATAATTTGTGTCTCTTCTTTTTAGGTGGTTGAACTTCAAAATCGAGTGTCGGAAGAGTCTAAAAAAGCCGACAAGATGGAGTTTGAGTATAAGCGCGTCAAAGAAAAAGTGGAGTCTCTACAAAAAGAAAAAGATGTATGTTGATTTGAGATATTCATTAAGTTTTCTTACTGATGTTGTTATTGATGTGTTGGGACTGTATGTATGTATGTATGTATGTAATAATTTTGGTTCTTGTCTATTCCTCATGTTTATTTTCTTGACAGCGTATGCGAACCGAGAGGGACTCACTGAAAGAGACTATTGAGGAGCTTCATTGTGTCCAAGCTCAAGAAGGGCAGCTCTCATCGAGTATGATCAACACCACTACACAACATAAAAATATTACTGGAGCTCTCTATCTGATAGTAACCAGTGTGACTTTTTGCTCAGGTTTGTTCCCAATGACCAGCGCTGATGGCTCAGATTCACTTGCCGCTGAGATCACTACTCCGGAGATTAGGTAATTATGAAATATATTTTTTTAATCGCTGTGTTAGTTGTGTTTGCCTTTCCTGAAAAAAATTGCAAAGTCACAGAGTGGTGGAGCTGACTGGCCAAATGACTGAAAGATTGTGCACTGGGGGCAGTTTTGCTGTAACAAAGGCAAGCTGCTGCTGCTGCTGCTGCTGCTGCTGTGCAAACACATGTTTGTGTTCCAAATTGACAGTAAACTGAGAAATGGCCAACTCACTTAAAAGATGAACCAAATTTTGAATCACTATTTAATTGATAGAACCTGTGTGCACTGGTGTGTGTATTTTATTCATTACTTTTGATGATTGGTCACACTTTAGATTTAGATTTAGAACATTTATTACCCTAAATAAACTACTTATTCAAATGTGTAGTTGCAGCATATTCGCCTGTCATTTATAATTCTAAAGTATTGACTAGTATCATGTTAAAACTGTCGAGATTTTTGAGTAGACTCCAAATGACACTATAATAACCATAATATTAAATGTAAATAGCAAGTAATGAGTTTATTAATAGTTAATGTGTTCCTGTCGTGAGCCTAGAGTAGGTGAAGGAGGCAGACTCTATCATATCCTGTTTGCTCCCCCTTCTCCTCTCAGACACAAATGCCCATTCTGTTTCTCCACCATTGAGCTCAACTCCATCCTAAAACCAGATAACAAATTCCAACGCTCACTATATGGCCAGTTATGCATGCTGCTGCTCCATCACAACATTGGAGAAATGTTGCAACACTCCCATGCGCCATGAGTGCATGAGCCATCCTCACTGTTGGAACCTTGCACTCATGTTACCAATGACATCACCAAGGTGATAAAAGCAGGAAGTGGCCAACTATTTCCACCTTTTGTCTGTGGGCCTCATGCCGAGTGATTAGAATACCTAAGTAACAGACATTTAATGAAACCAATAAACGTACGTCAACGTAACAATACTTGTTTGTGTTGTTTCTTGTATAGCAAATGTTCAATTGACCATAAAATGCAAAGTCAAAGAATAAAACATTACATAAGACACCAATAGAGTGACTTTCACCCGCTTTGTCACTGTTCTCCAAGCTGTAGTGTTACCTGATGATTTGATGAATAGAAATGTTGATATTTTCTTATGCAGGGAGCATTTAATCCGTCTTCAGCACGAGAACAAGATGCTGAAGCTGGCCCAGGAGGGATCGGACAACGAGAAGATAGCTCTTCTGCAGAGTCTGTTGGAAGATGCCAACAGACGAAAGAGTGAACTCGAGACAGAAAACAGGTCGGCACACGTATTTGTATGAATACTCAGCTGAAACTGGATAGTAGATTGGCTTGTGTTCTGTTACTTAACATATATTGCTATGCTCGTTGTGGTTCACCACTACCCTGGTGTCAAAAGATCATTTGCCGTGCAAATGGTTTCACGTGAACGTTTGTGTTCTATTCCGATTTTTTTTCTTTGATTTACCTATTTTCTTTAATGTCAGCTATTGTGACAATTGAGATTGTATAGAGCTGACCTTAACTTAACCTTTGTACCCACGTCATGGATTCACTCCACATCATGGATTTTCTTGATGACTGACCTTCCTGTATTGAGCTAACCTGTTTGTCATTTTAATCTTTTGCTGTAGCATTCTTTTTACTCATCAAACTCTGTGTAAACTTTGTTGTCTCTTTGGTCTTTGTGATCTAGAATAATCAACCAGCGCCTCATGGAGGAGCAGGGCCAGATAGAGGAGCTGCAGAAGAGCCTTCAGGAGCAGGGCTCCAAAGCAGATGATGTAAGTCGATAAATATTGGTTTGCTGTTGACAGGAAGTTGTTCACACAGAAAGATAAGCCGATTGCGCAATGAAATATAATGCTTTTCGTCAAACTCAACCACCTCACTTCTTTTTCTTGGAAGGTATTCGCACTGAAACAAGAATATTAACATTGCAACATGTTTACTGAGTCACGCTTGGAAAGAAGATTTATTGTGATTCTGATTTACTTTCGTAGATGGAGGATTTAGGAGGTAAAGTGAAAGAGCTGAGGTTTTGGAAATTAAAGAGAAGAGCTGCCCTTTTTTCCCCCCGGGAAGAATAGTGAGGAAGACTGCAGGTCAACTCTGAAGAGGAAGGTGAAATAGCTGGTTTAATGCCATGGTGAGGGAAGACAGGTATTGAAGAGAGAAATGTTTGATCAGGGAGATTAAAAGAAAGTTTGTGACCTGAGAAGGAAGAATCTTTGTCAGATATTAAGTCTAATATTTCACATTTAATGCCATGTTTTTGCTTTTTCACATAATGCTGACATTGTCAGACAATAGTAAGTATTTGTTGACTTATTAAGCGTAATCAGTGTGTCTCTAGCATGTAGCTAGTCTTTTTAAAATAGAATAGAAACCTTGTGTCATGTTCAAGATTGTTTGTAATTGGCACCAACCCGGCATTTACATGTCATGTGAAGTTGGTAGGAAAGTGATCCTGTTTTCATCATGAAAATATATTCTGCCATGCTTTCTATGACAAATACTGTATCAGTTGTTTATTTGTCTTGTGCAACTTCGAAGAAGGAAAATGTTTTAGTACTAGTACTAAAATGTCAAGACGTGTTTGGGTGAAAGGATTCATTCATATAAAAAAAACCCCAGACCTGGTTGTCAAATCAAACCACTCATCTGTTGTAGTGCCATATCCGCAGGCTGTTGCTCCTTGGGAGGCTGAATGGGAAAATGACGAGTAGTATAAACACAAATATTTCTGAATTATTTTTGCCCAATATATAGATAAAATATCTATTTAATTGTTGACTAATAAGTGGAATGTCATTTTCCAGTCATCCTATAATATAGTGGTAATTGTCTTCCGCAACACTATTGCCTTTACTCTGCCTTTGGTTGGGTTCACGTGAAAATATCTGAAATTGTAAGAGCTTTTGAGCCGCCTGGCTGGTGCTAATGCAATTTAAAAATTAATCTTCTATTTCTAAATGATGGCGTTTGATGGACACTTTTCCTTCTGGTTACAGTCTTCCATTTTAAAGAAGAAATACGAGGAGCACATGTGAGTTGTTTTTTCTTTTCAAACTCCCGTACTTCATTACGGTCTAATTCATGCCAGCAGATTGTTTGAAAGCTTTCACATATCCTTACCTCAGGGACAAAGTGAGAGAATTGAACAACGAGTTGATGAAGAAAAATGCCCTGATTGATGAAATGGAGCCCAAATTCGCTGCCAACTGTAAGTGCAGACCCCACTTGGATCCAGAGAACCACACATTGCTTTCCTTCATTTGACCTGGAGGTGGTCCGATTAAAATATTTCTTCTTTGTAGCCCAACGTGTGGATGAATTGGAAGAGGCCTTGAAAAAGAAAGATGAGGAGATGAAACAGATGGAGGAGCGCTACAAGAAGTATTTAGAAAAAGCCAAGAGCGTAAGTCATTCATTACATTTGATACAAACACATGTGGCTGTGGAACAATGGGCAGAACTTTTGACAATGATGTGTGTTTGTGTAGGTGATTCGGACCTTGGATCCCAAACAGAATCAGGGCTCAGGCCCTGAGGTCCAGGCCCTGAAGAACCAGCTCCAGGAGAAAGAGAGGATGTTGTACTCTCTGGAGGTAATCACACAGGAAAAAACTGCATAACGAAAATGTACAAGAAATCAGTGTAATGTAATAGTGTGCAATAGTTGTTGTGGGCAACAGAATTTGTGGGTACAGCGGTTGGTCTCATCATTTTTTAAATTTTTGCCAACAGAAAGAAATGGATAAGACGAAGACCCAGAGAGAGCATGAGGAGAAACTGATAGTAACAGCTTGGTATAATATGGTAAGGAAACACAAATTTCAAGAGCACTTGCTATTGAACTAATAACAAGTGCTTATGAGTAAAATTGAAAGACAGATCCCCCTTTTTCCTTGTGAGTTTCATTTGTTCACTTTTCAACACATTCCCTGTTATTTGTTGACTTTGATAAGTGGCGTGTTGAAACTGTCAAGAATTTAGTTTTGTTTATTCTTTTAAACATTATGCAAAAGTGTTATTTGTATTTGTTTGTTTTTGTGTACTGCAGCCATATCTTTTGAATCATGAAAAACCATTTTGATATTAGTATTTGATATTGTGTCAAATTTTACGTGTGGCCAAAAACTTTTTTTCCACCAATCTTTTTTTTTTTTTTGCATTGCGTTGTAATAGTACACGGCCACTTGGTGGCAGTATTTACCAGATAAAAGCGTAACCATGCGTATTTGTCTCTTCCATCAGGGCATGAGTTACCAGAGGAAAGCGGCAGAAGAAAGACTGGCCAGCACTGGCTCCGGTCAATCTTTCCTGGCCCGGCAGAGACAAGCCACCAGCACACGGCGGTCATACCCCGGACATGGCCAGCCAGCCACTGCCAGGTAGATGGCAGCCAAGCAACTCAGCTACCTTCGAAAACCTCGAACCTTTTTTATACATGTGCGGTTTTTGCAGGGCGCACTATTCCCACTCATATATTCTTTGTGATGTTTTCCTGATTTTTCTGCTTTCCCCTCTCGATCAGATCCACGAGGTAGAGACAAGACAAGACTGTACCACTTTAATGCTCCATAAATGAATGTCATCTTGCGATGGCAAGCTCTAACTAATCACTCCCAGCGCTCTTCATTCTTTCTTTCTCTTGTGGCCTGGTCATCAAAAATTGATCTCAAGAATGGAGCAGACCGTCCTGAACTTTTATCACTCCTCTTCATCTGATGTTTGCTCCCTGCCATCACCTACTCTTTTCTGTATTGAGGGTTAAGCTTGAAAAGCTACAGACGTTTCCCTGTACAGCCCTGATGTGTGTACTTCTGTGTGTACTGTCTGCTGTGTTGCAAAACTTACACTTTGCTCAGTGTTTCAAAAGGTGCAATCTGAGGTGTTGGAAAGAGCTAAGGTTGCTCCCTACTCCCTACCAGCAATACTTATCTACAACTAATGTCTAACTCACATCATTACATTGACATCATTTTTGTATAATGAACATTGAAAAAATGAGAAGGGAATGATTCTTAGTAAATCAACTGGATCTAAGTCAATGTATCTTAATCCAGCTGGAGAAGAAACTTCAGTGAAATAATAATAATTGGTAAAACTAGGTGAAGTTTTCAAAGCAACACTAGAAAGGGGGTGAAAAATTTCATTTAATAATACATTTTCTTTTTCTGACCAAACGTCTTACAGTACAGCTGTTTATGCAGTGTGTGAAACATTCAAGTTCTGAGAGGTCTGTTGGTTACTCATGCAGTGGTCAAGTAGTTCTTGTTACCTCAAAATATTTTCTTATTCTCTTTATTCCACATCCATTCTGCCTTCATCGACTAACCTCAAGGATTCTCTAACCGTTGTCTTGCTTGGCTGCCTGACCCTTTTCTTTGTCTCTCCTCCCTCAACAGCGATATCACTGCATGATTGGCGGGCCAGTGACCCGAGCGAGCCGACTAAGGGCCCAGTCTGTGGCCTCAGCTGCTCTCGGCCAGCACTCGGCTGAGGCTTGCCGCGCATGAAACACCCCGCCTTGCCTGCCATTTGCATGACTTTGTCTGTTGACCGCAAATAACCGGCCACCGTGGCGATATGAGCACTAACAACTCTCATCCACGTCGTGCTTCCCTCCATCCCCATTGCTTCGTCCCTCACTTATGCTTCCAGTCTGTTACTGCCCCGCTACGTTACTGACACAGAGAGCTCTGTTACATTGATCATCAATAGGCCTTGTCTTTGTTCTGTTCAGATGCTCGATACCTCAATGACTCATTTCACCACGTGTTGTTGCTTCTGTTAAAAGTGGAGAAACGTCTGAGAGGTTCAGCCTGATATTTTAAAGTCGTCAACAGTGTTTCACTACTTCACCTTCTAATGTTACTGGACAGCTTCTGTGACTAAAGTATTAACTAATGTTTTTAGCTAACCCAGATCTAAATGCATCATATGATGCGGATGTGGTATTTCTTCTTAACAGTATCACATTTTTACCACAAAAGACCCCATTAACTGATACCTAAAATGCCAGTATTTCCCAATGTCGATGTAGTTTTATTTATACACTAGCTAAATGTATATATTGTTTTAATGAAACGTGTCTTAAGTATTCATTTACCACTTTCACACAAAGCCACTTGTATGAAGATCATCACACAGGCAGAATGGTAAGCTTGAAGGAAACAGGAAGGAAGTTAGAGGGGGGAATATATTTATTTTAATGACTATTTTCTGATAAACTACTACTCAATTTGATCAGTCGTTTGCAGTTAAACCCCAGACAACAGAAACATGGTCATTTTAATAGGAAAATGAAATGAAAGCGATTGTTACAAACAACTCAAATGGACCTAATGATCATGCATGTTACAGGCATAGATGCATATTCATTAAGAGAGATGGTTGAATCCTCCGGTGGAGTGCCTTTCTGTGGAAAAAAAAGTATCAATACGTGTCAGAGAGTTTTGCAACAAGAAGGCATGAGGACTTTTTATTGCAAATCTTCAGTATAAAAAAGAATGTTGATTTTTTTTCTTCTTTTTTTTTAAGGAAAATATGCTTAATGTGGGCTTTTCTTGACTTTTTAACCAGTTTTACTCCTAAATTGTGTTTCAATGATTTAATATGCAGTGCATTTTATTCTTTATGGCTTATTTATTCATTTGCCCCTCTTGCGTCAGTGTTATGCCGCTATCACAGCGTTTTTGTGGTTCTATACAGCAAGACAATATTGTTAAATACTTGTCTTGTGCAAGAGAAATGTGAGTCTATTTTTAAACGCTACTTCCTGAGTTCTTTCAACCGTCCACCATCAGTCTTCATGTGTTCCAGAGCTCATCCGCGATGTTTTTAATAATGCGGGACAGTGAGACATGTTTGTCCCATTTTATCCCTCAGTGCGTGCAAGTCTTAACTGAGGTGCTGTGGGACGCAAACTATCACAGCAATGATTTACAGGTCAAAGAACGAGTGCAGTGTTTTCTTTTTTTTTTAATTCATTTGAAGAATTCTGTTACAAGTAGCAAATATCCTCCCATTTGCCAAGTTTTCTATCACTTGTATACACTCTGTACATACTTCTTTTGACGTCATTGAAGGAAGTGTATGGCCACAATAATCCTATACGGAACCATGTGCTTCCTGAAAGTGTAAAACTTGCAAATGACATTGTAAATAAAGCTTGTATAAAAACGTTGGTTCTTTACTTAACTTTGTGGGTTTTTTTTTTGGTTGTTTGTTTAAAAACAATATTGTTGCATTGAGTTATTGATCATTTGTTTTTTTATTTTTGCAGTCTTCCTGTAGATCAGGGGTTCTTAACCTTTCCAAAGGCGTAAAACAAAAAACACTTCTTGCGGCCCTCAAGGAGGCCCACTGCTCTAGATGATATGTGGCAGCTGCACAGAAAGATGGCGCTGTTTCAACACTACTTGCATCCGTGTGTGGCGTCTGCCGATGTTCACCAGGGTTTTCTGACAGGCGAGCTAGTTCCCTCCTCAGAAACATCAAGGTGAATTGCTGTCTCTTATTTTACCTTGTGCGTGAGTCGTCTCCTGACCTGTCTGCTCTCACGGCGCCAGCCTCCCGAGAGCCTGGAGTTCCATGAATGAGATGAGGGACGGCTGGAAATAAGTGACACAGGTAAAGCGCCATACATATTTGTGCAGGCTGAAACATTCACCAACATTCTTTTGTCATTTTTGACCAAACAGTCATGGTCTGAACTAAATCTATCTTGTGAACTGTTCTCTTCAGGAGCAGTCAAAAAAAAAAAAAAAAAAACTTCTATTATTTTTTATTTTTATTCTTTTATTTATTTATTTTTGTCCATTATTGCACAAGGTACTGAAGCATCTTCCGACTTGGTGGGCTCCTTACTGACATTGGCGAGCTGATTCTGATTGTGACATCAATATGCGACACTACATACCTCAACAATTGCTTGTCTGAAAAGAGGACTCCTTGCCTTCTACAGCTGTTGTTTCACTCACAACCACATAAAATAATCCACGAAACACATCCCAAAGTCTCACGAATAAAATGCAACATGCAATACGTGTTCTTTGTTTGTCCGGGGGATAATTTTCATACATTTGTGAATTATTTATTCACTTATCATATGCTTTGTGCTTCTGTTCCTATGACAACCATCTGTGTGACACGTCTCATTCAAACAGATTAAAGTTTCTAGCAACCAAAGGACATTTTTACTTTATGATTTAATATTGAGCAATCATGTTGTATTTACTCCAAATTATTTATTGTAAGTCATATTGTAGTTGTTGCTCTGGGGCCCCAGGTGCACTGGATTTCGGCTTTGAATTTGACATGTGTTTCCTCCCTTATAACTTGAAGGTCAAACACTACCTTCTCTTGATGTTTCGAGTTAAAAAGTTAAGTACTTCAGTAAAATAAATACTTGACAAACAGCACTTTTGGGTGGTACTGGTAACTGTTATGTCCAATCAGTGTTGAATAGTCAGTGTCGTTTAGTCTGAACCGACTCTGTAAAAAGGCGTCTTCCGATGAAAACTGGACCTGGATCTCCCTGGAGGCTCGGACACAGGAACTTCCCCGTATCACTTACGGAGCCCTCTTCGTTCCTGAGAGCTTCTTTTTGTCTCTGTAACCTTGGCCTGTGGCGGCCTCCTCCTGACATGTCACGGCAGAAGTCCAGAGTCAATAAAAACACGCCACTCGTGTTTCCAAAACTGCAAATGAGATCTTCCGAAAACAGGAGGTGCACAAAGAAGAACTGAAGTTAGTTCTTGCTCGACCGTTGCGTCGATCAAAGCGCCATTTAGAGATTGTCTCTCGTCATTTTTAACTCTCGGGGTCTGTAGACTGTTTTGTAAACAAGAATTCTACGCCCTGTACCATGAAAATAAACTCCAGACTGGAGCCTGTGATCAAATATTTGTTAGTATTACTCACATCTATCTCCTCTCTGATTCTCTTCAGAATAATTGGAGGTGATGCCTCTAACAACCTGGACGTGCAGTTTACAGTAATCCTCATCCGCTCTAATCTCAGACCTTCCAACACAAGCAAACACTCCCGCCTGAAAATGTCCACGCAGAGTGCAAACCGCGTCCTTCTTGTTTTTAATACTCAGCCCACTTACGTGCTTCTTCTAAACATCTGCAGCTTCACGTTGCAGAAACATGATATTAAAGCTGGATAGCGCACAGTCTGTCTGTGCATGTGACCGAGTGGTTAGTCAGAACATCAAAGCAGGACTGGTGTCGGTGGTCACAAGTGCTTCCTGGAATCCTGAATGTCCTGGTGGAGCTGTGGTCAGAGCCACATACCATCTACACTTAGATGGTCTTCACTTTAATTGCCGTTGGCTCCCACCTTCCTTCCTGTGGTCCTTTAAATAAGTAGCGTTTAATCAGTTACCACTTTTACTTGAATGGAAGTGCCTTGTTGTTTTTAAGAACTTGACCCCGCTAGGTGTTATTACCACCGTGATCTCTGTGTTCTCACATATAACTAGGAGCCACCAATGCCAGGAAGGGGTGCCTTGTTTGTGACTGTATAATGACCCGCTCAGGTGGCGGGGTCAGAACTGCAGACTTTTTTATGGTCTCACACTACTGCATAAGTGTGTCTTCAAACATCATAGTGATGGACTGATGGAGCTTCATTCAGTCAGTGCTCATGGATAGATGAGGCTTCATGAAACCGTGTGTTCATTTTCAGAGCTTCAGTAGGTGGTGCTCTTGGTTTAAAAATTATTGAAATACTTATTGAAAGATTTATACAACAGTGCCATCTGCAGCATCTGAAAATTAGGACGCTTTCATGAAATCCCATCCACCCTTCAATGCTGTTTCAAGAAGCTTCATGGAGCATTGGCTTCAATATCAGAGGTCTATTTTAGAAACAATGTGAGGTACCATAGCTCTTGAAAACCAAAGATTCTAGAGCGGAGAATCAACTCGTGGGCTCTGAAAATGAGGCTTCATGAAGCTTCCCGAAACAGTGTCCAGGGAGTTATGTTGGTAAAATCATCTGCTGCACCTACTAAACTGAGCAACTGGCCCAGAGATGCAGTGTGTTTTCGGATTAGTGACTGCACTGATCTGTCAGTGGAGAAATGAAAAACTCAGTTTCCTGAAGGGTTGCCAGGTTTGCTGTGAAGCCTAAAATCGCGGTTGATGATTAATGTCGCGCACGTTTCGCTCACCCTCAGGGATGATGAACGCACCAGAAGACGAACGGAATTTCTCGTGGCTGTGTAATAAAAGCCTTGGCGGTTCTGGTGAAGGAAAGAAATATGTGTTTGTGTTCTCCTAATGCAATCTGTCACTCAACTCCAAGTGTTGGGAGCAGCAGCAGGAGACAGAGGAATACATAATTCGACTGCAGGAACAACAGTGTCCCAACTTGACCTCTGTGTTCTCCTTTGATGAATGTCAAACTCCTGACAGCAGGAGCTGTCAGTCACACTGCCTCTTGAGTCTGATCTAAGAGGTCCAATCAGCCTTAAAGAGACAGTCTGTCTTATTTCTGCGCCGTGTCAGTGACCGCCAGGGTCCAGTTTCACTCGCCTGGGTTTCATTGAACACATTACGGAAATGTGCTTTGAAATGTGTGTGTGTGTGTGTGTGTTCCTCTAATGCCATGTGTGAGCATGTGTGTGTTGCGGGCTCCGGTCAGAGTGCTGGAACGCCACATGATTAGAATGTGTGTGTGTGCGACTGAGGGTGCGCGTGTGTATCAATGAGAGCCTTGTGTTATCACACCTCCGCCCTCCTAATAGTATTGACATGTAAATTGAAAGTGTCGTGCAGCTCTCTGTGTCGGACTGGAACAAGGTTATAAGGGAATAATGAAACGCTCTTTCATTAGGGTAAATGACGGCTCTTATTTGCTCAAGTTTCCTCTCAGCGGAATATTTCTGTAATTACTTCAACACCGAGCGCAAATGTGGGGGTGGACATCTGGAGCTGGAATCACATTGATCTTTGTACGGTGATGGATTTGTGGCCACTGAAATAAAACCCACTGGAGTCCACTCGTGCAGTTGGGTTTGGCCCTCAAGAAACGACAGAATGACAGTGTAAATGCGCCGTCGCTTGAGGGCAGACACTATCCGACTCTAGCAGAATTGTTTAAGATTGACACCAGTTGCCCGATTGAGCTCTTTGCGTGGATTCGAGAGGCAGCGAATGTAAGCCAAAGGCAGTGGATAAAAAACAAACCAGAGTGTGAGGGGAAAACAGCTGCTCTGTCTCACAGTCTCACGGCTGCCTTTCTAGTTGCAGACTTAACAGTGACATTTGCTGAGACACAACTCAGTCACCGAGAACATGAGCCATTCTGAGGCCACCGGTTTGGCTCCCTGACATCATCGGTGGTCGTGCTGTATTTGATGGTCACATCTGAAAAGTCACAGCAAGATGTAGCGACTACATTACGAATCAATGGTGATGTAGTCGAGGCAGTTCGGATTTCTATCCTTGTTGGGACATTTGGGGGTTTCTCACTGGCTTTCATGCTTTCCTCACCCTGAACCTAACCATCCAAAACACATGGCTGAACTTGGGCAGGACTCTTGACCAAACTCAAACCCACTTATATTGACTTATATTGACCTTGTTGTTTTGAAGTTTTCATCCTGAAAGTCAGGGTTAAACTTGCTAACTAAGCCTCGGTCCTCACAAGAATGGATAAAGCAGTCCCACACAAGCTCACACACACAAGCTTCACAGGACTGGTGATATATTTTTGAGAGTAATATACATACTATGACGCTCCACCAATAATATCCATACACTTGCTTACGTTTGCCTATGTTTACGTTCCAGGTGACAGTAAAAGTTTGATGCTAACCCGACTGCTTCGAAGTTGATTTGCAATGTTATATTTTGCTTTTTCTTTGGAATGGTTGTGCAGACAAACTCTTTGGGATTAGAATACAAATCGACGACGACACAGCTCCTTCTCAGAACTTTCGCTTCTCTCTCTCCTCTATATAGCATCAAGTGGGAATGCCTGTATTTTTGGATGTCATTTTTCAAAACAGCAGATCTATTTAGTTTAGAATCTCACCAGGGAATTTCACATATCCAGCAGAGATGTAGATTGAACACAGTTGAGTTGGAATTGGACACCTTGAAAAGGCGGTCTCAGTCAGAGCATCCAGAATGACACCAGAAAAAGATCCATGCTGGTGTGAGAGAGAGAACAGAGGGGCGTTCCAACATGCAGGTCTGCAGCCTGACACTACCAGCGCATTACAAAATGACATCACAAACATCAAGTAATAACAGATTTCTCAACCGATGATGAACTTAACCTCTTTTACCAAGCGTTTGGCTGCAGATTTGTGTGGCAGGTCTTTTCAATCAGAGGTTTGATGTGCTGTAAAGGAAGCGGAGCGTGGCCACTATGACCGACCATATGTAATGGACTGAGTCACATGGGCTGTTGTTCCTGGAAGATCAACCGTCTCCGTGCTTGCTGACTGAACGTTGTGTCCTCTGTGGTTTTCTGGATGATAAAATCATGAGGAATGTGTAGCCCGCACGGGAATGTCACTGCAGATGCTCTGTCTGATGTATACACAGGGATATTAGCGGCGGGGTGTATTTGGAGTCTCAATAAATGTGTGTTTCACAGAGCAGCTCATGTCATATGATAATGCAAGTCATGAATTCAAACTCAAATGTTTTTTTTATTTTTAACTTCCACAGCTGTCTTGTTCCCGATGAGCGCTTTGTTCCGTCTGTATATCCTGCTGCACGCTATTGTCTCACCACACTCACCTAAATTCCATCATTAGTTTGAGATGTTTTCCCAACTACTGTTTCACATCAACTCATCTGGACAACCATTGAGTATTTTCCATTGCTCTGGCGAAGAAGAGACCGGCCGGCACCTGCCGGATCAAATAAGACCATTTAAAACATATGTCTTCATTTCCATATTGTGAAAAGCTTTTGAAGACTTCTTTGGGAGATCTGTTTGATCGAAGCAGCAGCGGCACTTTAAAGTGGAAATGTACAGATGCGCAGTCGAATCACTGTTGGGATGATCGTTGTAGCTTCACCGTAGTGCCATTGAGACGCGCTGGTTTATGCCAGCACACTTAATGTTGTTCAGATATTGCCGCTATTGGATCTCATCTAAGCAGTCCAGGTGGTTTCATGTTGGACCGTGGTATTGAGGACCTCCTGCAGCCTGAGCCAGCTCTCTGGTGCCTCGCCCCGTGGTTAGTGGATTCTTGACTCGGAGGGGTTCCTGACCCCCACATTACCGCTTCACCCCACGTCTCATTTAAGTGAAGAATTGAATTATGTAGCGACTGAAAAACAATACAAGATGTTTTAAGCATTCTAGATAGAAGATTGTAGAAACACTCGGAGCTTGGACTTAAAGAGACTCATTTCGATTATCTAGCTACAGATACTATTCATTAATAATCCAAATATCGCAGTTTAATCGCGTCTAAACCGTCTTTCTCTGGGACGTTTTTCAGCCACCAATTCCCAGGGCACCACATGATACAATGGCAACCGAAACATCTATGGTGAAGGAGACCAGCTGAGCTTGCACTGAAGGATGGAACATTTAAGATCAAAAAAGAGCCGGCTAGAAGCCCAAAAATGTTGAGAGAGAGAAAGAGTTTGCTCATTACGGGAGCACTGCCTTTGGCATGCTCAGCTCATGTGGACAGATTTTACTTTTTATTTGGTCATTCTGCTGTCAAATATATCACAATGCAATTCATTGCGATTAAATAATCATAAAGCCATTTTATATTGAGCGCTAGCCATAGTAAATACGCTTTATTGGATATATGGAAATTGAAAATAATTGAATGATTGAAAAAAAAAAATCGCTAGCTATTTTTCACAAACGAAACTCCTCGAACTATGCTCTTATTTTCTTCCAAATATTTGCTATTGGTGTCGTGGGCCTGCACCCAATCCCATCCACCTGGAGCGCGCGACATGGGACACGCCTGAACCAGGGTCACGCCTCACACTGGTGAAGGGGGAAATATTGAGATAGAATGGGTTAGATGTGTCAAAGTAACTAAAAACAAACATGCTTCCTGAGTGAGAGGTGCGATGATGAAGTGAAGGTGTATTTCACTGAACCGTAGTGCCATCTGCAGCATGTGATCTCTACTGTCTTTCTGGCAGACTTGTTCAACAAACATTTAAATTCTTTCTCGCATCCGAAATGTTCCCATTGTTGTGATTCACTTTTATTCAGGTTTTATTTCTGTTGACAGCTTCCCTCCCTCATGTCTCTGGGAGCTTGACAGGTAATACCACAAGGCTGGAGCCACTCAGAAGTCCACATCAACACACCTGCTCTCAAACACTCCAGCTTCCTGTCTGCAGTGGTATACTGGCCTCGCTTGTCTCCGGGTTTGTTCCACCTTCTTGTGATTTGTTTCTGGAGGCTTTTCAGTTGTGCAGACTGCCACACATCTTCTGTTTCTCGCTTGTGCTTTCCTCCTTCCTGTGTGAGATTGATGACATTAGTTTCTGTTATCAATTCTTGTTTTCACTCTTTCACGAGCATGTGCTGACTGCTGTGTTTTGTGTTTGAATTTGACAGTTTACGTCTTCCAGGCGTGCGTGTTGACGGCCCTATGTACATGTGTTTTTATTTCTTGCGTTTTTGGTACTTTTGTTAGCTCTCTGTTTCAGATCCGAACACTTGGTTCCGGTTGTGTGTTTCCCAGCCCATTTACGTCCTCTGTCATAAATTCCTGAACAGGACTCTGATTCTTTACACCAGTGACATTAAAGGATTTAATAAATGCAATGCCTAATGGAATCCTTCAGTTGATGAAATGTTACGAGGAAAATTGACTTTCTGTGTAAACTGCAGCGATATCATGGATTAAAATGTACATATTACAACTATTTTCTTAAATCATTCTGGAACGTCTTAACTGGAAAACTTGTTGCCTAATGCATTTGTCATCAATAACAAAAGACTATTTTTTTTAATTAAAATTTTCCACATTTATTGATATGAGTGATATGAGTTTTTTTGAATGTTCATTTTGTAGAAAGTATCGTAGATATCCAGTTCACTCTCTGAAGCAGTATATCTCAAAACACAACATGTTTGAATGAAGTATATTAATTCACTTTCAGAATAAAGATGTTTCGTTGATATTGATGGGGAAAGTATTAAGACCATCCAATCTGTCTATTTTAAAATCGATGTTTTTGGTATTTCAGCTTTAACTTTTGAGTCATAATGCAACGTTGATTTAAATGATGCCTATATGATATCTGTGTTTGTGTCGCATGATGCCAATTAAAAAAAAAACTGTATGGGTGAAGACAGATCAATGTTCACTAGGTGGTGCCAAAAACAAGACAGGTGAAGTTCTACATATGAATTCGTAGTTATTGTGACAAACCCAGCCTCCTCTTTTCACTGTTTTTAAACAACAGGTGTGGTTTTCTTTCTTTTTCTTTAATATAAACGCAGCAAAAGGATCGGTAGAAGCCCATCACCTAGGTCAGTCCACACGCTCGAGTGACTCTACCACACGACACGCGGGACAAACAGTCCCCTGGAGAGATTTATGAGGGCCACAGACTGCGGACGACTCTATTTGGGCGCTGTTATTGCGTGCTTTCTCATGTTAATGTGACGAGTTTGAGCGTAATCTCTCGCAATAATCTGCCTGTGGAATCTCCACCGGCTCCCCGGACTGACCCCGGGGCCTCCTGTGGAGAGGCGACATGAGCGCCATCATCACGTTTTGGAACCACACTGTCTCACTTTCACGTTTGGCTTTTAAACCTATATTGACCGGGAGTTTTCGGTAGGTGAAGTTTCTCAGTGGAGGGGGATAAAACAAACGTTTTCCAAAGTCGGTGACGGCGACTCGCCTCGCAGGACAGAGGGGAGGGGTGGTCGCTCAACACAGGGGGTAGGTAGGTCGAGAAGGTCCCTGACAGAGATGCTCGCATGCACACGCCGGGGAGAGAGAGCCACGCCAACACGCTTCCACAGAGATGCTAATGTAGCGGAGAGACAGAGAGA
The DNA here is from genome assembly GCF_027744825.2 of Synchiropus splendidus. Lineage (NCBI taxonomy): Eukaryota > Metazoa > Chordata > Actinopteri > Syngnathiformes > Callionymidae > Synchiropus > Synchiropus splendidus. The sequence goes on along the minus strand of NC_071334.1, from coordinate 60,537,360 downwards.
TCGGTGTTGCTCGCCACTCTTCCGAACTTTCTCGCTCCAGGTGCGCGCGTTCTCCCTCCACCCCAAACTTCTCTCCAGAGAACCAAGCGATGCCGAGACTGGGGGAACCGTGTCAAGCGATGGCTGCGTGACCCGGCGTCAACTCTTCCGAACACACACGCGTGGATCAGGCGTCCACGTCCCCCCGCGAAGCCCGCCAGCATGACTCTGTCCGGCAGAGTCCACTCGTCCCGAGCGCACATGGGACTTTAAAGTCCACCCGTCCGTGGAGCAGTGGGCGAGAGCGCGCGTCGTGAAGCAGGTTTGAAGCGTGGACGTGCGGGGAGACGATGCGAGCGCTGACCACCGTGGGAGCCTTCGTCCATTCCTGTCTGATCCTGCTGGTCCGAGCAGATCAGTGGAGGATGCGGGACAACTGCGAGCTCAGCAAGAGAGTAAGTCCAACCACCTTTAAGAAGTAAATAAATGAGAAGTCAAATGGAAATGACGCCAATTAAAGATGTGATAACTCACTTTTTGGTTTATTAAAATTGACACATTTGAAGATCTTGTTTTACTCCAATGACCAACATCTTTTGAATTCAGTGATCTAAAATGCAGTTGACTGAACTGAATCTTGTGCTACTTTTATGAAACAAACTTATTTGGAATGATAGCAACTTGACAATCTGACAGGTATAAATACCGCAATTATACATGTCTTTCTTTCATTAAATTTTAAATCTTCACTTGTAGTTGCATACATGTTGAAACTTGTCTTAACTATGAACTTTTTTCTGACTAAACACTGTACAAAAATACAAGAAGCTTCTGATTTCTGAGCTGTATTTTGATGACATGTTATGCAAACTCAGTTCCACACTCGTGCTGTGTGTTTACGAGGTAGTCATGGATCAATTTGACCTCTTGATAATGTCTGCTCTTTCATTGATCACCATTCATCCCCATGTGTCACGTCAGGTCATATCTCTCCAGGCGCAGACCCGACAATCATTGCTGTCATGTGTATTGTCGCCGTCGCTTTGACACTTTGTTCCTAAGTGGCCTGTTAATAAGTGATTATGAGTCTGTTAGCAGTCGCTCCAATAAACAGGCAAGTGTCAGACTCCATCACAGCCGGCGAGCGAGGAGGGGAGCTGGTTCTTGTATAGTCCACAGACTTCTCTCGCTCTCTCTCCTCCACAGATAGATTTCATTTATTAAAAAAGAAAAAAAATACAGCTGCATGAAGCATTCGCCTGGTAAAATCAGCAATTGAAGGAATACGGTGTGGTGAAAGAAACAATTGTAGTTCAATAAAAAAGCAAAAATATTCATCAAATGAAGACAAGGAACACAAAACAAAGCATACATCCCAATGACTACACCAAATATGGGCCGGCCTTGTCAAAGTACTTTCCTGTCTGGAGTGAATTGGACAACAACAAGACGAGTTGTTGCTGAGGCCACGACATTATCTCGGACAAATATTACAACAGATCTGATAAAAGTGTCATCGATCCCAAGAGTCTGTCAACTGGAAGCAGGCACATCCAACTCATCCTCACACCCATGGCGTAATATATATTGACTTAGGGAAAGAAGACTTTTGCGTCCCATGCTGACGCTGCTCAGAAGCTCTCTCCACTGAATTGGATGTCAATTGCTGTCTATAATTGCAACTTAAAACAAGTGGCACAATGCTTCAAGTGCAATGAAAGGAGCGCCACCCCTTATCTAACGCCAACTATCCATCTTTTCTTTATGTGACATGCTGCTCATGGTGTCAGGATTCAGTCAACACGAGGGATGCACCGATCCGACTGTTATGGTCCTGATGCAGATACCTATCACTGATACTGATCCGATACCAGTGTTAACATATTCACCTTTTCTCCACACTGTGGGATAACGCTGGTCATGCTTTGAGTAAAAGGCAAAAATGACTGTATGGAATTACAAACTTTATTTAAACAGTGTTAACCGAATGTTGCCTGTGCTACTGCACGGTCATGTAGTGCTTCAAATTTGCAAGGGTTCTATTTCTTGCGGAGCTACACTTCTTCAAGTTGGAGTGGAGAGGAACGTACAGACAGGAAACCTAGCTGTGAAGGGTGACGTGAATCAGCATGCACAACTTGGGCTGCAGCTCTGCGCTGTATGAAACCAAAGCCAAAGCACGGCACCGTGCCATTAGATTGTGGATGACTGTAGTTCATGATCGTGGTTTTAATTGTACCCTTCACACAAGAAACTCTCCACCTGTGTGTCTGTCCACCATCCATCTATCTATCTATCTATCTATCTATCTATCTATCTATCTATCTATCTATCTATCTATCTATCTATCTATCTATCTATCTATCTATCTATCTATCTATCTATCTATCTATCTATCCGTCCATCCATTCATTCATTCATTTGAACCACAGTATGGTGAGCTGAAGTAAATGTGGGTTAATTGATCTCAGATTACTGAGCAATGTCATCCTCAATAACTGGTCTCTTTAAACGCAAGTATCTCGCGATCCTGCCATCCTCACGTGACTGAGTGGAGAACTACCACTCCGCTCAGCTTTGGGTGGAGAATGAAAACACTGCTGTAGCTACGCTGTAACCCCTGTTAGCTGCTGCCGTGTTATCATTATGTTGGACATCAACGTGAGCCCTAAAGTTTAAATGCCAGGATCGGCTCCTGGATCTGCAATTTTTCAGAGATGGATTGGATACCAGGTTCGCTGCATACCTTGTCAACACGCAGCGCAGAAGGCTGCCTTCAGCATCAGCATAGGATGCAAAAGTCCACTTTCCCCATGGCAATATAGTGCGCCATGGTAGTGAGGATGCATTCGGCATAGCTATTTCTTTCTGACATGTCCACTTGCCAAAGGTACCAGTTTTTTCAGATCGGACTTTGAATGTCACCTGCCAGCATTTGCTTGGATGCTGGTCAGTCAGCCCACTCCCATTATGGTGAATAGGGCCCGACGGTGAACAGCTCAGCGCTTTTGACTCATTGCCCCTTGTTTTTGATGCCATACTTTGAGGTGGAAATCCGATTTGACCTCTGACCTTTGCTTGTGACCCCAGTTGTTGGGCCCATAGACACAGTCTTTACACAGCTCTTATGGTTTCCTACAGTGAGACTTGGTGTGTGCAGGTTTGGTTGTCTCTCAGGTCCGTCCAGGTGCTGAAAATGATAGGAGCAGAGTGTGCACACATGCGTGAGTCAAATCAGCAAATGAACACGGGTGACTCTGTCTCTGATTTAGTCACCACGGAGATGTTTCCAACACTTTGGAAATCGACCTTAAATCAGCAATGGTCGCTTCTCCGAAGTTCTCATCTACATGAGTTGAATTCGTTTCTTAATTGGCACTTTTATGTAGATACAAAAGTGAGGAGCAAGAAACATGTTTACCCTGAAGATAAATGTCCCTCAAGATTTTCTGTCTCTCCACAGCAAACAGACTTAAACTCCTTCCTGTGGACCATCAAAAGAGACCCTCCTTCCTATTTCTACGGAACCATCCATGTCCCCTACACTCGTGTGTGGGACTTCATCCCAGAAAACTCCAAGCAGGCCTTCCAGGAGAGCAACATTGTGTACTTTGAGCTGGACCTGACCGATCCATACACTATCTCGGCCCTGACCAGCTGCCAGCTTCTTCCCCAGGGCGAGAATCTTCAAGACGTCCTCCCGCGGGACATTTACAGGAGGCTTAAAAGACACCTGGAGTACGTCAAGCTCATGATGCCTTCGTGGATGACCCCGGATCAGAGAGGGAAGGGACTCTATGCGGACTATCTCTTCAATGCGATTGCTGGGAATTGGGAAAGGAAGCGACCGGTTTGGGTCATGCTAATGGTAAACTCTCTGACGGAAGCAGACATTAAGACAAGAGGAGTGCCGGTGCTGGACTTGTACTTGGCACAGGAGGCTGAAAGAATGAGGAAGAGGACGGGAGCTGTGGAGAAGGTGGAGGAACAGTGCCATCCACTGAACGGTCTGAATTTTTCCCAGGTGAGTTCAATCCTGTATCAGGACATTGTTCCTCCTTATATTGAAATCCATGCCATATTTCTGTGGCATGGACGCTGACCTTTGTGGTTCATTGCTCAGATGACATGTCCATGTTTTTGGATTATTTTCTGTTTGTTTGTTTTCTTTAGATGCGAAGGGATTTCTGGAGGGTTTTATTTGTGTTCATGAGTGTAAATTATCAGCATATTCTGTCCTTCCATTAACTTCCTTTTATGTGGAAACATGATATTTTACACAGTGTTAAAGCACATGTCGACCTGGAATGTCTTCTCCCACAACCCATCTTTATTAATATTTATATATATTATTTCCAGTTAAGTCACTCAACTGCAGTGTGTTGGATCTCATGAATTGAAACGAAGGAGGCACTTTTATTGAAAAAGAAAAAGCGTGACATTTATGTTGTGAATCAGTGATGGATGACAATTTATATTTTGGCACCAAACAAAGAGAAGTATATTTCTGACAGATATTTCATTCTATTTAAAATAAAATGTCCTGTCTGTGAGAGATTAAGCACTCACTATGTGAAGCTATAGCGTGAACTGGACTAAATGATGGCAGTAGAAACGCAGTAGTGAAGACTTCCTAGGTGAATCCTTCGCCCCTCCTCTCAGCCGAACGCCTCTCGAGAGGTGCAGCTTTAACAAATCAGCTGTACAAACATTCAGTCGTGCTCCGCCACATTGTTTGTTGTTGAAGAAAAAAAAATGGATCCTAATGACTCAAGACTAAAATCTCCAGAAAAAAAGGAGCCTTGTTCCACAAAGCGCTTGCACACTTGAGCCCTCTCGCTGGCTTGCCTGTCTGTCTGAGCCCCTCTCTGACCTTTCCAGCGTCGCAGCCCCCTCTGAGGCGGGAGTCGCCGCACAACCATGTTGCGTATTATTGAGGAATTTCGGCTAATGCCGGTGGAGCGCTGAGGGGATTACACTTGACCATTTAGTCTAACACCCAGAAGCTTAGAGCGTTGTTGTTTTAAAGTGAGCCCTGTTGGCCCCTCTGATGGCAATTTTCACTCCGAGCCACACAGCAGCATTTTTATTAGCGTTCGCCCTCTGAGCTCATGGACACAGGATGCCAAAACACGGGGAAAAGACAAATACAACATTTTGATGTGGTATGATTCATGGTTTTATTACTGGCTTTTAAATTGTAGCAAGGTTTTTATGTTTATTTTATACCTCAGGGAAACAGTTTCCTTCACCGTCAGCTGACATTGACCGCTTCATGATGGCAGCCATTCATTGATCATATTTCAAAAATATCCAAGTTTAATGAGTTGGAAGGCTCTTTTAAAAGACTTTCAGAACTGCCACCTTTTAATCTGAATGACATTGCATTTTAGCATTAAAGCCGTGAATGAGCTGCATTTTCTCAGACTCCTTCACATATCTTTCTTCTGCCACTGTAATGTAGCTAGTGTTGTTTTAAATCAGACTGAGTGTGAAAGATGAAACTGTCATCACCGGAAAAACCAGCAGACAGCAATGGTTGACTCTATTCTAACCCTTTTAGAGGGATCTTGGATTTACAACGCGTCTGACTTTGATATCGGAGACAGTCCAAAGCGTGGGGTTCTTTCAGAGCTGGCAACACAGCGTGTCTCTATTGTAGATCACTGATGTGGTTTAGTGAACAGAAACTTTATGCACAATGGCAGGAAGTTATACGTCTATGTCTGTGTTCAACAGCTTATATTTCACACCCGGAAAGTCTTCAGCAAATCCTGGTGAGAACTGCAGAAGTGCAAGGTTTCTTTCCTGCAGTGCAGGAAATTCCTACAGAATCACAAAACTTGAATATCATATTGGGAGTTAAGTTTCTCATTCTTTGTCTCTTTCCAATGAGTCTGTGTACACTCCACAACAGCCAGTGAAACATGAATTTTGTATTTTAATTTTGAGAATATAAATAATAGTAACAAATATAACCTTGAGACACAAGGTGTTCCAAGAAATGTATTTTCTCTTACATACTATTTCTTAACTTGTGTTGACTGATAACATTGAAATTGAAAAAAAGGTTGCCTTTTTAAGTTTAATACAAAATACAAAAAGAAATGTTTTGTATATAAAAGGCTATGGTGGCTTCCTTAAAACACACAAGGAGAAAGAGAAGTTTGTTTTTGACTCAGTTCATCCTGAGGAGGACTGAAAACTGTGCTTTTATAGAAGTGAGTTCCACGCTTGTGCAGAGAGCTCACCAGTAAAATACAGTGTCCCAGAAACAACCTCCACTCTGACACGGCACTAACCCAAAACACAACTCTCAGTTTCCACACTCGATTTCAATATCATCATCAGCCCTTTGATGGTCGTCTCCCCCCGGCTGGCATGAAAGCAACCTGCCTAGCATTTCAGCAAACATTCTCTCCTCACAGCTTTGGCGTGAAGTCGTACAGAAGGGCCAGTTTCATTTAGTCCTTGGGCTGAACTCCTCCGCTAGATGTGTAGATAGAGAGTGATGAGTGAAATGTGCACGCGGTAGACTGTAATTCCGTTCCTGTTTATTCAAGCCGTATCTATCAAGCTTTGTTCTGTCTGAAAGTTTTCATTCACTATGAAATTGGTTTTAGTACCCTCACACAGAGCTGTGCGTGTGATGCATTTCCAGCAAATCTTTCTCTGATACAGCACATTGAATTAGAACAGGACTACACACGGAGTCATTCAGCCAAGGCTGACACAATGAAACTCTTTTAAGACTTATCGAGGATCACAATCCAAGTCGAGGCTTCAGCTCTACTTTTTGTCTCCACAATTTCACACTTACAGTTACATGTTAAACAGTTAAATGAAGCAATCTGACATATAAATTGGTCGGGTTATCAGCCACATCATCACACAGCTACAGAATACTGGAACTGTGACATGCAACTAATTGAAATGGAAAGCAAGCATTCATATACAGGGGTTGGACAAAATAATGGAAACACCTTCAAGCTTTTTTTTAGCTATAAGGTGTTTCAATTATTTTGTCCAACCCCTGTATTTCCAACAGAAAAATGCCAATTACAAGACCAAATAAATCAAGTGGCTGAACTAAACGTGGATGTCTCAGGGATCACACATTGGACAGCTTGACACCTTTTCAGCTTGTGGCTCAAGTATTGGTATGTGTTAGTCAAAGAGGATCTGTAGACACTCCAGAATCTCTTTTCTGCAGGAGAGTTTTGGATGAAAGTCCGATATTGCCTCAATGGCTCTCACAACATGAAGGTGCCTCATTGTGTCTGTATGATATCGTGCACTCGATAGTACTGTTTTCCACTGTTTTCCAAGGGGTGTCACTCCCGTTGTCGTACAGTTGTCTGCATGATCAAGTTGCTGCGGCAAAGTTGATGCGATCGAAGAGTTAAATGTCAAACAAGTACCACATTTTGTGGAGAAAAAGGATTCCAATGTTGTCCAGTTCATGTGGTCACATACGCGACTGAGCAGGGATGCAACGATTTGTCGACATTTGTCGACTGTGGTTGACTATTAAGTTAGTTCACAACGATTCATACTAATATAGAGGTTGTCACTCTCTTTGAACGTATCATAAAACAACAAGTGTTTACAACAATTTACATTTTTTATTCCCATTTACAACATTATAAACAGATGTGTACAGGTAGTCTGTGGCGAGTTGACTGTCATAAAAATGTGGTTGGTGGCAGCTCTGCTTCTGAGTCACTGTACGTCTCAGCGAAAAGAAAGAGAGAAACTCTATTTTTGGCGATATCAGTAATAACCTGGCTTCTTACCCTGTTGAATTGTCACCTGCCCAGAAACACTCCATCAGCTTTTACGCTTTAAGAGACATCAGACAAGTGAATCAAACATCATTTGTCGTCTAACTTCACGCCAGTTGGGATGTGGAGAACAAGCCCTCTGAGCCTTTTATTGTTAATCCGCTATGAATTATGGCTTCTTTATCTCTGATCTGCACAAGGCTGACTGCTCTTATTCGAGCGCGGTGCCCCCGGTCTTTTGACAAGCAGCCTGAGCCTCGCCCATTAGCCTAAGTGAGCTGGTTGAGGACAACAATAGCTGTATGAAGGCCGCCTTTCTCTGTCAGTGCTGCTGGAAAGCCACGGGACATTCCACACCTCACTGGAGCGGCCCTGCCAATGAAAGTGTTGTTTCTTTCCCCCCATCATTGGGAGTAATGGTGCATGGAGCGGGGATGAATACGGCTCTGAGTGTACGTCTGTGAGAACATGAACGGAATCTTTGAAGCCCACTAGGTTCATTCATGTCTGATTGAGGTTAGATCAGTCCGTCCTCGACTCCTTTTAAGGCATGAGGATGAGGAAACTTGTGTGAACTTGTGCCCTCAGCTTCTCAAGATCAGGAGGTTGGCCTCTTCCATAAACTTGTGGTGCGGGGAATATGTTCTGTTCCTCACTGTGCGGATCCGTATTGGATCTAATGAGGCAACAGTCTTACATCGATTTCATAGGGGGCTTATGGTATGAGAAATTCCCAGCCACATCCCAGTGACGTCGCCCGATTTAAGCTGGAAGAATTCTTACCACCCCAAGTACGCAATCCAAGATGGTTTCTCCGATCATAAACAAGAAGTTGAATCAATGAAATGCCGCAGAAAAAGCCAAACACATTCCACCAGTTTGTGTTTCTGTTTTATCCTGCAGGTTTTCTAGTTGCAAATGTAGCGCTGATTTATATATATATATATATATATATATATATATATATATATATATATATATATATATATAAAACGTATTTTTCCACTTCAATAACTGAAACACACTGATCTCGGCTGATGCCATTCTCACCTCCAATTTCCCACCACTAACCGGAATGCAGCATCACTCACTGCCTCACCCACAGCTGCGACTCTTCATGCCACAGCTGAGAGAAGGCCCCAACATATCTGTGACCATTTCCATCACCAGCACACGAGTGCGGTTGTGGACACTTGTAGTAAAAGCGGGTATAAATTCTGCACGCTATTTATCCTGCTCCATAAATCTTAGACATTTGGTGCATTCTTTTGAGGACCGATGCTGCAAGGAAAGCTTGAGCTTCTTGTAACGCTCCACACCAGATGTTATCCCACTGGAAATGACTTGAGTTATGCAAATCATCCAAAAAGTCAACATAATACTTATGAGTCTCAGCTATACTCATGCCAACAGCAGGGCCTCAAGTGATTTCAGGATCTACTATCTTTCAGTTAGTTATGATAGAAAATTCTAATGACTTTGTTTCACTGGCACTTCAACATCTAGTGATGAAAAACAAAAGAACAGAAGTTTATACAAATGTATTTCATTGGAAACTGGTTCCATGCCAAGCGGTGCCCACTGTGATCTGGGGTGGTTTCCCTCTTTCCTTTACTCTATAAAAATTGAAAACTCAACTTCAGGACAAACACGGTCTGTGCTACCTTACAGTCTAGTTTGGTACGGAAGATAGCAGTATTGCATTCACCTTTCAGAAAGAGTGAAGTCAACACCCATTTGATTTGCATATTTGCAGTTATTATATATACATTAAGCAGATTTTCGTCAAGGACAGTAAACTCAACATCTTCATTTATGGTGCGTGTCAAGTCACAAGTTATGTGTTGCCTGAAATGGCAAATATAATTGAACGTTGTGCTGGAAGTGTCACATACAAACATACGCACAGGTTGGCAGGTTAGCGTACTGGTGCAACAGGAACTTTCTGAGTTTGGTATGCTCTTTATATTATTGATATCGAGTAGAAACGTCTCCAACGAGATTACGATGAAATGCACCCGCTAAACTGGTGTGTGTGGATTGTTGCGGAAGTTCTTAAGATTGCGAACAACGTGTTGTTTACACACGCTGTTTGATGCCCACGACTTCTCACACAAGCTTGCAATTTTCCATCCATCTGAAAAATGTAATTCCGTTGACTTGATTAAAGGAAGTTAATGCTCTGGTTTTTATTATCATTTAATTCCTTCCAGTGGAGTTCCGTTTCTTTAATTATTCCTCATTCTGTGTATTGTGTTTTCAAGCGAGTTATGCATGGAGGTTTGCGTTCGATGGGACTTCTAAGCATGAATGAGTCAGTGTGCTGCAACAAGTCGTCGCAGCTCCCTCTGAGTTTCATGTGGCTCAACTCAGCTAGATTTCCTTCTCCTTGTTGACCAAACAGCTCCATATTAAATATCCACCCGCTCTGGAGACTCAACATCTCAACATCAATCTGGTTATATGACACGACCAACCCTGGGTCGAGGTCATGAGACACGTCGATTCATCTAGTGCCATACAACAAATAGTAGATGGATGCGACAGGGATGAGTGAGGAAGTGTTCTCATGTGGTACCAGTCGTGATGATGAGAAGCAGCGTCATGTTGCTCCTCTTGCCATCTTCATTTTCTCTAATCAAAGAGTTGAGAACGTTCCAGAATCCTCTTGTCAGAAATGCCAACCAAACATAGATGACTCCACTTATGAATCAGAATCAGAATTTAATTTATTGCCATGGTCAGTGGGGAGCCCACCAACTAGGAACGTGTTTTGGAATAAAGTGCTGACAAAAAAAAGTAATAAAATAAACAAATAGAATAACAACAAAGCTGTTCACCAATTCAACAGTCTGACGGCCGAGGGGAAGAAGCTGTTTCTGTGACGGGAGGTTCTGGTCTGGATGGACCGTAGCCTCCTGCCAGAGGGAAGAGGAACAAACAGTCCATGACCAGGGTGAGAAGGGTCGGCTCTGATCCTATGATCATATCATATCATGATCATATGAAGGGAGGTTGTGTTTGTTCTCTGTGGACGGATAACAGAGCACACAAAGTGGACTCCGTTTCATACCAATAAGAGCGCAACATTTATTTTCACATGAACCAGATAAGAAATAGTTTCCGCTGCACTCATAGATGAAAGCTTCAATATGCCGCCACTCCTTATTCCAAAATTCCATCTATCGCTCCAACATCTGATAGCCCACCCTCAGGCCAAAATTGGAAGGCGCCAACTGGCCTTCACTTTGGTTTAACTAAGGAAAGCAAATGTAAGTGATAGTCACGAACAGGAGCCAGCGATTATTTAAACTTAAGCCAAGCTTTATGCATGAGCCAATGGAGTCATTAAGATGCAAACTGAATTTGTTTGGTGGCCATCAAGCCTCTCATTGTTGCGTTGGTTAAGGTTTTGGCGGGCTGAAAGGGGATTAGACCCTGGAGGTCATTGTTATTATAAGTCCTTGACAAATTATCCAACAAGTAGCCACCATTAGCACGTGACTGATACATTAAGATGAAGCGTGAATGCTCTCCGTCCATCATAGATTTAGGCTGGAACAGAGCGGCTGGAAAAACTGACTGGAAGGTTTAAAGCAGAGGGATTGTTTTGTCTGCATGCTAAACAGTGTTCCATTTTAACAATAAAAAAAAAAAATATATATATATATATATATATATATATCACCCGTAGCACTTAATAAAAATGATTCAAATGAAGAGTAAGGTTTGTTGCTGTTGACATTTCTTTGGTCAGCTCTGCTGCACACATCCATCCACAGTTTGACATGACGTCTTCTTAATCGCCACAGGTTTGCTTAGACTGGCCTGGTTTTTGCTGAACTGGATTTAATCCATCTGCTTTCGCAGAAATGAGGCGCTGGACTTGCGCCGAGCAGCACGAGGCCAAAACTCTCCACAAGGATGAATAGCTTCTGCTGCCTCACGTTAGTACCTGTTGCCTGGAGCTGGAATATATTAATATTAGTATGACATTTATTAACAAGGTGGTTTTGTCTGGAGGAGCCTGGGAAGTAGACGCAGACAAAGGAGACTTTTAATTTTGCAAAATGAGACCACATTGAATATTTATGGCCAGAGTTAGACCACCTTGTCAACTGTTCAGGCGTTATCCAGCGCAGGAAACCCATTTATGTTACTTCGTGCTCTTGTAAATGTAGTGTTTTATACACATATATAACCATTTTTGTAACTTTTGTCAAATAATTATTAAATTCATGAGTGAAGTTTTTTTTGTTCTTGTTACTCTCAAGGTGCAAGGGAAAATTCTATCTATATATCTGTCTATATATATATATATATATATATATATATATATACAACCTCATCATATTCAGCAAAATTACTACACTCTTTCAGATTTTTCATGGAAACCAGTGTGATGACACTGTGAGTTGGGCACTACATAGGAAGGCATCATATATGTAGGGCATCCTGCTGAGAAAAACTGGGCGTTCATTTTTTCAGGTTTTGCTGTCCCCTGTCCTCCAGACACCCCTCTAGCTAAAAGTCTGGCCTAGAGATCCCAGTGGTCAGCCACTTGCTAAAGCGTATTCCAAGTCACTGTGGCAGGGCTCCAACCCAGCTACCTGGAGCAGCCTCAGTAGCCAGATATGCAGGTGAACAACCACAGGCACATCCACACAGTGGAGTAAGTGAAGTCGTGGTTGGTGTGGCAGCCTCACTACGTGAAGGAGAAACCAGTATTTCTTACTTCAGTATGATTGGACACATTAATCCAAAGCAATTCACGGTGAGCACATCAAAAGGGAATTTCACGCATGAACCGAAATATACAAGTTGTCTATGTACAGGTGATCCTTTTCCCTGAGTCTTGAAAACAAGTGTATCGAATTCCTCCCACCCAAGGCGAGGCGCTCAGCGGATGCGAGTCGTGTGAGTTTCCACCTTTATGACTGTTTGCAGTCTGGAGGTTCGTCTGCTGCTGGTTGCTGAGGTCATAAAGTGCTTTACAACAGCGTCGGTGTTCACATTCGCTCGCTCGCTTAGCGTCCTGTGTGTCATTCTGCAGCTGAACTTGGCCTCAACACATTAGCTTTTACAACCGCCACCTTATTTTGATGGCAGTTGGCACTCTGAGGCGTGTGCTTGTTGTTTGCTCATAAAACAGAGCCGATATGGATTTCCTCTTTGAATGAAGCTGGATGTCTAGTGTTAGTGTATTACTTGTTGAATTGTATTCAGTGAACTCTGGCTGCGGTGTTTTGTTCTGTCATGTTGAGGAATATCATAACTTGTCGATGGCAGTGCCTTTGAAAAAATGGATGAAAATCATAATGGCTCCCAGTAGAGCAGTCACACTGGACATAAACTGGAACGTGGACTTGGGCGTGGCAGACAGTTTCTCCACCTCTTGCTGCCACCAACATCAAGTACATCCTGTGTCATCTGTTGCTCATGGCACTTCTCCGTCTCTCTCTACACTCTTCTGTCACCTCTGACGCTTCACCACCTCACATCTTTTGGTCGGTGAAAGGCTCCATCCATCATGTGAGTTAAAATCCGTCTGCAACAACTGTTAGATCAGTCTGGTGTTTCGTGACTGGATTAAGCCTGGTAGTTGTTTTCAGGTGTGAGCATGAAACCCAGAACAATGGCTGGACTTTTACTTACTGGAATCATTGCCTCCCGCCGCTGATCTGATCTTGATATGGGCTGGAAAATGCCTGCTTCAAGCCCTGGCACTGTTTCTGAGTGAACCTGAAAACAGGTAAGAGGCCAAGGAGGAAAGTGGCTAAACAAATGGCAAATTTATGGCAGGGTTTTCAGTCACACAGCTAGAGTTTCCGTCTCTACCCACTTCTGGCTGTTCAGTGTCCAACTTTCCTCAACACTTGCAATGATTTGATGCCTTCTTCTGATGTCTCTCTCCTAGTCTGGCTGACCATGCGCTTAGAGCAACAGTAAAACCTATGGCCGACCATTGCCTCATTTCCAAAGCTTGTTATAGGACCAAAAGAGCACCGGGTATTAGCTTCTGTTTCACAGCAGCATGTGCTGCTGTCTGAGTAGGGATTTGGAAAGGAAAGAAAAACCTGAAGGTTGCTCTTATATGAGGTGTAAAAGCTTTACAAATCATTAAATGTGTGAATGAAGTGGTATGCAGATCCATTGCAAGTGCGAGACGTGATCCAGCACGAGCCAAAATCACACTGAAAAATATTCCCGTTTTGTCTGGCTGCACTGGTTTCTTGTCCCCTCCTCCTGTCAGTGTAGGATGATATTCCTCTGAAACGATGACAACATGTTCGGTGTGAGTTGAGGCTATTTCATATTTCCATGTTTGTTTATGTGTCTGTGGTTGCGAGTGCAGTGATTCGCGGCAGACGTCTCACACCAACGAGTAAATATCCCTCTTCTGTTTACCTCCTCTCCATCTCTGCTTCCCCTAGACAGTGTGTACAAACTTTCCATGACGTGCACAAATCCCTTGTATTCTGGATGTTTTGATTGATAATGACACACTGTGTTTGAGTGCATCCGCTCGGCCTGTTCAGCTTCAGGACGTAGGTTCTGAATTTGGGACAGCGGTTTGAGGGAATTGCGGATCATCATAAATAGCGCCATGTGGCTTTTCTTTTATTTCCACTGTCTTTCACTATCAGACTGTCGCGCCAATGGATGCATTCTTTATTTCTGGAGCTATTCATTTTATTCTGAAGCAGAACACACAACTAGAACTTGTCTTCACATCTGCTTTTTGCTGTCTGAGATTTATGTGAGCTTTAAGTATTTGCTCCGATTAGTTTGTGACACGATATAAAATAAACTATTTCTCAGAGAGTCACAACATTTAGCAGGGTTCAGAAAATGGGTCATTCAAGGTGAACACCCTAACCCTAACCTTGAAGAAGTAGAAGAAGACTGTTTCTGTCAGTTCTATTTTGAGGTTAACTGAGTGACTCTGAGTTTGTCGCTTTGTGTCCATAGTTAGCAGGAAATGCTAACCCTGCAAGCAGCTATGAGGATGACTGGAGATGCAGCTGTTACTTTTTCTGTAGCTGTAATGATGGCGAGCAGTTGTTGTTGATATACAGTGGAACCTCGGTTCTGGACCACAATCCAGTTCCAGACAGCCATTCGAGAAGCGCTTTGTTCGAAATCTGAATCGATTTTTCCCATTACAATGAATGGAAAAAGAAATAATGCGTTCCAAGCCTTAAAACAGGCTTTTGTAGGAGTGAATGTAGAGTGTCTGCTGCAGGTGCGCTGTTCCTCTATGTGTGTGGCCGCTGCATGTGGGAGGGGTTGCCGAGTGAGTGACGTCTCTCCAGAAGTGAAGAGGTGCCCGGTGCGTGTCCAGCTCTGAATGTGCGCTTCTGTGCAGTTTGGCTGTGACAAAGTCATAAACCAAGTCACTTAGCTCTGTCCCAGACTCGCCTCATCCCTGTCCCAGCTCCAGCCGACAACAGGAGGAGAGCGAGCACCTCCCCTGTGACACTCTACCACGGTCCAGTGCGGAGACAGGAAAGGTTTTACACCGCAATATGAAGAGAAAACAGTCAGTAAATGTAGCTAACGGGAGACGTCTGCATACAGAGGCTGCGTTATACACAATAACAAAGCGCGTCGTAGGTCAACTGATCGGTCCGTGCACGTTATGTTTTATGTATATATTTTTTTATGTATTTGTTTTATGTATTATGTATATCACTGTTGGAATCCCTCATCCAAGCACTGAGGCTGATGCTACTATGACCGCTGTTTACAGGCACTGAATAGTTTGCTGTTGTTCAAGAACAACACGGCAGCCATAGCTGATGAACTGTGATTGGAACTGGCTGTAGCTCATCAAAACTCTTGAAAAGCTACGGAAATAAGCCGCACACGATAACAGACCTTTGGAATGTGCCAAATGAAGAGAGTGTTTATATGTGCAAATGTTCTCAGAAAGAGCTAAACTGCACGTAACTCACTTTGTACATGTATAGCGTTAGCAAAAGAGTTTGCATGTATTTGTTGTGAGTCTGAAAATAGGTGGGTTTGTTGTTTTCTTGTCCAGTTTTTACTCTGTGATAAAGAGTTAGCAACCAATAATATTGGCTCGGTTCATTCTTGCGTGGCTTAATTTGAAAGTATCATGAAGTTACTTCAAGATTTTGTGGCGCTGCCTGAGATTTAAAAAAAAAAAAAAGGTTTGGGCGTGGGAGACTTTTATCATGTTCATTTGGGCAGTGTTTGTTTTCATGATATAGGAAGAGTGTTTCCCAAATGTTATTGTAATAATGGAGGGTGTCCATTAGTGACCTCTCGAATGTCGATGGGGTGGTAAATTTAATCCTTTGAGTCCAACACAAGGCAGTCTGTGTGTGTGTGTGTGTGTGTGTGTGTGTGTGTGTGTGTGTGTGTGTGTGTGTGTGCGTGTGTTCGTCAATCGGTTTGTGTCTGTGTGCAGGACCAGATTAGAATCAAATAAAAAGAGTAAATCTGCAGTGTCAAAGCCGTAGGAGAGAGGAGAGGTTTTTTTCCTCACAATATCGTCATCTTCGCTTCCCTTTTTCCTGGACAGTTGACCCAAATCTTGATGTAATTTTCTGTACTTTCCATCTCCAGACACACAACAGTGCGACCCGCTCGGTCAGTGTGTGTCTTTCATGAAGTGTTTGCAGCTGTATCAGTGGGAATCTCAGCGTGGCACACCTCAGCGGTGTTCTTTTTTTTCCTAAACTCCTGTCCTGAAAATGGACACTATCTCCTCAATAGAGAGCAGAGGAGATTGATGGATGTTTTCCTTTTGGCTTGCAATGTTTTCTTGTGTAAAATGGAATGAACCTTCGCTTCATTTGGACTTCACACCTTGTGGCGTGTGGGGTTTGGTATGTGAGTGTGAATAGGGAAATAGAGATTACAAAAGATAAGGCAGTATTTCAGGGAAATTTGGCTTGTTTCAGCACCAAACACAAAACAAAAACATCTAAAATCTACCGAAACATGTATCTGAAAAATATATATAAATAACTAAATATAATGTAAAGATAATAATAATATATAAAATGTATACTACATAGAGTAACAATATACATAAGGCAGCCACATATTGCAAAATATAGACATTAGGGAAATTATTCAATTATTGCTTAAACAGGAAAAAGAAAGGTGCAGTGACCGATAAGTTTGACAATGATCATTGAGTCCAGTCAGCCTGCTGCTGAAGGTGCTGCCCAGTGCCATCAGTGTCCTGAGAGGGGTGGGACAGGTTCCATCGTGGTCACAGTTGTCCTGCCTCCAAGCTCCTCCCTGAGTCTGAAGAGCAGAGCTGGCCCTCTTCACCAGTCTGTCCAGCCTCTTTCATGATGCCGTAGCTATGACTCAACTCAAAATGGCTCAACCAAATTGTGAAGCAAATTTTTCAACTCATAGGAAGCGGTTAGTTTTTACTAGTGTTGTAGTCGAGACCACATCAACTGAGAACAAGACATTATCTGGACTGGAGAGCATCGAGTCTGAGACAAGACCAAGATATTTTGAGAACAAGACTGAGATGAGACCAAGACAGTATGTAGAAGGAGTCTCAATCTCAAACAGTCCAGTGTCAGCTGAAACAAACAGGACCAGTCTGACTAACAACCGTCTTCAGACTCCTTAGTGGTGTTTGGGTCTCCTCCTGGTTAGATAGGAACAAAGACATGGACCCACTGAGACCAACTAGTGGATCAGTGTGAGACCATTGATAAATATCAAAGAAAAACACGACGAAACTGAACAAAATGACTGAGCCCCTAAAAGTGGTCTTGAGAGCGGTCTCAAGATCAAGAACAAGCTCGAGGACTGCAACGCTAGTTTTTACCCAACTCTTGGAGCCGTCTCTCTAACATTGGGTTGAAGAGTTAAAAAAAGGAGAAAAAACAATATAAAGTGAAATAATGAATACAATAAATAAAATGAGTAAATATCAAATTGTTATTGAACAATTGAAGAAAAAACATAACGTACGTAGCTTGATGCTCTCTCCCAGTTACATTCACTTGTAGCTGAAATTCCAAGTTAATTCATTTTCTGAGGAAGTGGTCACGTTCTTAAATCACACTCAGGTGTGACTCAGGTGTAGATGGTGATCAACGCTGGTGAATTTCAGTCATCATCTTTGTCTCAGCTGCTCACCGGTCCAGCTTGTTCAGGGTGTGTGGAGGTTGGATCACAGAGGGGATTTAAGAAGTTGACATTTCAATCACCAGAATCCCCAATACACACGAGCCGTCGACCTCCAGCCATTTGCTGTGAGGCTGATTCTCTCTGACAGGCTAAATATTTGGCTGCGTCCAGGCACCAAGGTAAATGCACCCCACAAGAATGTTTTTACAGGGCCAGAGAGTGGAAGGGAGGGGATTGGTGGGTGGTAGAGGAGGGTGTTGGGTGGAGATGAACAGAGAGAGCAAAGGAAGGAAAACCTTCAGGTTTATATTGAATCTACTGGTCAGTGCGTGAAGAGCTGTGCATGAACAAGCTATCTGTGTTTATCATTCACTGAGGTCAGTATGGAAGTTCTGTGAAAGGTGTGTGGTGGTCATGATAACACTGATGCCACACTGTGAAATGTATGGTCTTGTCTGAGGAAGTTCATTCAAGAGTTTCTAATAGTTTCTAACAACAACAGCTGATGCTGTTCTGTACAATGTTTGAAAGGATTTTTTTTTAAACTTGTCTGTGAGCCGACTGTAGATATTCGGATATTCTAAACCAACGTCCACCAGGGCTCAGGTCTCCTTAACTAAAATCAACACAAAAAAAGTGCACAAACCCAAACCTATACCACCAAACCTATGCTTTGATCTGAGCAGGCTTCTGAGCAAGTGCACTCAGACTTTGAAAAAGGGTTTTGGATTGCTAGGAGCAACAAAAGGGACCATGTCCACCCACAATACAGAAAGCAAAGGCTGCAATGGTAGAATATGCAGCTAGTTGTCTGAAGAAATATTATTTAGAGAATTTCTTTTTTTATTTGTGCAAGAATTATTGGAATATAGATCAGGCCTGCTGGGGGTAAAACCGATGGGTTTGCCTCCCTCGTGGTCATTTGGAAATGGCAACCATGAATTCTACACCTTTTAAAACCCTAGAAAAGTCATAAAAAATGTCAAAATGTATTTTTGTAATGACCAATGATAAGGAAATAGAGCAAAAATAGATTATCCAGATAAAAAAAAAAAGACAAGTTTAAATCTGTGAGTGACATAACATTCTGAAAACCTCACATATATGGCTACAAGTTGGTAAAGGTTTGGTTTTGTGCACTTTCTTTCTGAGTTTTGATTTTAGTTAAGGAGACATGTGAGGGCTTAAGGAAGCTGGTTTTACAAAGCTGGCACGTACAGGTTGTCCAAATCTGAGCTGTCTAATTCTGAACTGGTTAGTTCAATGAACAGGACAAATTGTGCACATTTAAAAAGCGCTGACTGACTCAATGGGGGTGTCAATTAGAGACAAAGTAAATGTTCCAACAAAAGTGCATCATAGATAGAAACAAACAAGCTAATGTTGAAATGTAGAAAATATGGTTTACTATCATTTAATAACAAGCAAAAGCGCCAAGGCCTCAGCAAACAGACTAAAGAAAGGAATGGATTTGATCACCATTGCTTGCATTGTGAAGAACTTCCCCCAATCCTTGACTGCATCACCCCCCACCCCCCAAAAAACAAAAAAAAGCCACTTCTGTGTAACAGCATCAGGTGTTGAAAGTCTTTAGCGTCTCTTTTGTAAGCTGTCAGGAAGCTCCAAATGTCCAACGCACATAGACATACTCTCTCCTCACTCACCATCTCGCACATGCACAACTTTTACTCCCAATGTCTTCCTTCATTTTCACCTGCTGTGAATGGATCAGTGAGTGTACAATGCCCAAAAGGGTGTCAAATTAATACATAAGCAGCATCGTAACATTGGTTGAAAGTGTGGCTGGACATGATCTGCTCTCTCAGTGCTTTTCTAGTTCTCCAAAGATGTCGGAGGTGGAGCTGGTGTGCCTCGAACTGTTTTCATCATGCTAAACTTCAGAGGAGGTCATATGCATCCGCACACACAGTCATATGCGCTTATCCAAGGAGAAGCGATGTGCACATGCAGATACCACCACGTGTACTCAATCCTAATCTTGTACAGGTGTACACACACTTACATTCTCAAAAACACACATCCATGTAGGGAGGAGGTCATTAGTGACCCAAGGAATGTAGAGGTCACATCTTAAAAGACCTGGCTGATAGAGGGGAGGTATGGGATCAAAGCAGACAGCAAACCAGGGAGGGAGAGATGGATGGAAAAAGCGATATAAGGAGAGGGAGGAAGGGTATGTACAGGATCAAAGGAGAAGGGAAGGGAGGAGTGGAATCATAGGAGGAATATTGGCGTTCAGGGAGAGCTAATCTTCTGGTGGTGAGCTTGTGAGAGCAAGAAGAGAGAATATCGAAGTAAAGTGCAGAGGCAATAAAGATAACTTTGACAGATGTGAGTTGTTTATGTGTCTGTGTGCGAGTCGGGGGCGGGGGGTGTGTGAGTTCTCAGCCAGAAAGTGAAAGCCTGCTTGTGCAGCGGTGAAAGATATATGTGTGCGCGGATGGAAAGAGTGTGTGAGATGACCCACTGAATCAAAGCGGGGCCAGTTTGTGCAGCCGCGATACATATCATCTACTCTGGCTTTTCCACTGCCGCTGATACCACAGTCAAAGATTGGGTCGTCAGTGCGGTTTGTTGGCTGTTATGAGGAGGAATTGTGTGTTGGGCTGTTTTAGACGTATTAGAAAGTAAATATGCGTCAAATAAAAGTTGGGCCTCGGTCGTGACCTTTAAAAGCACTAAAGTCAAACTCAAAACCTGGGGTCAAATCTGGTCTGTTAGGCCATATGATGTCGCCTACACAACCTTTAAATGTGGATATCTACTATCGTACTATAGTTACAAATGAACTTTGGAGGCCATGATGAATTGCCATGTGTATCTTTGTTTCGTTTCCTGGTCTCACCAAACTACTTACTAGCCCGTCTTTGCCAGCTGACAAGAGGGTTCACTCTGTCCATGAGATCAGATAGACAGAAGACGCCGCTCACCTGAAACACAATCACGAGAGCGGCTTTATTAGGTTCGAGTTTAGTTAACTTTAACCATAAATGCATTTTGTATCTTTTATTCAAGATCAAATTTGTTTAAAAGACATGTCAAGATAAAATGATGATGATGAAATACTGATAAGAAATAAAACCATTACATTTTAAAGGGTGTACTCGGTGGATTTGTGGTACATGATCATACATGAATGGTACATTTGGTCTCAAAATAATGTTGACAACAACATGGTTTATCAGCATTAATTTGTGGGACAGTTTTTCAACCAGCAAAATTTGTCCTTGTGACAAACACTAGGTCACTTCCAAGCCGATGTTGATGTCATACCTAAGATCGATGGTCATTGTCCGCTCACTGTTTTCTAGCAATTTATAAGTGTCACTTTAACAGCTTAGTGTGCAGTCACAAAGAACCACGACATGTAAGTCATGGAAACCATAATAGGTCATGGAAGTACTACAGTCAAATATTTCATTGCAGTAAATCTCACTCACTTCAGGACTCACCTCGCTGCGGACCATGTCACATATGAAGCTAGCAGCGGCACACAGCCAGCCAAGGCTCTGCTGGCACGAAGGCGCTATAATGGGGAAACTTGCGTGGTATCAGATGACCAGCCTTTTTTGCAGCACATGAGCCTCAAATATAACATCCAGAGCTGGAGCTACTGGTCAGACAGATCTGTGGCCTGATAGGAACTCTTATTTGGGCTCTTGTGTTGTTTTGTTCTGCAAATTATTATTTCATTTACTGCCTCACTTCTTTTTTTGCTGTATCCACAAAGGTTGTTATCAGTAAAGAGGGTTCAAATACTTTGGATGTATTGTGCCAGTGATAAAACAAAAACATAAAATCACTATTGGCAATAATCTGTAGGCAGGTCACGTGTTCCCACCTCCGAAAAACAGATGGAAAAGAAATGGATTCATGGAAGGTAGGGGAACAGCTTTGAATTTGTGTGTTAATTCTGAGGTGCAGTCAATGGGAAAATTCTAAAACTAAAGTTTAGAATTGTAATGAATTCTGTTTGGACTCAAATTTCAAATAAAAATGGCTTCCACTCTGCTTGGTTTTGGCCCATTGGAGAGTTGCTTGTTCCATCCATTTGGGTGGAAAACTGCTGAACTAGAATGAGGTTTTTGATTGAGGTCATAACTGCGTGGTCATAAATGTTTGTGCCACTTTCAGAAGTCATGATTTCAAGTCCTTCAACAACATGTTTTCTTTTTTTTTTTCTCCTTTGGCTGTGTATTCTTAGACAAAGGGGTCATAGTATGAGTGTTGGCGGCTGATCTCTGTAGTGTTCAGGCTGAGTGAGCCAAGTCATATTTGCTGATAAGGTAGTTTACAACTCATTCAGATTCTTTTTTTCTCTGCTCCTGCTCATTTGCTCTCTCTGATGGTTCTCAGATGCGATCAGTGAGCTTTATTCGCTCCTACCTCTCTGCTGTAGCTGAAGATCCTTATTATGTTTGTTGTTGCGCGTGCAGGGGTGTGGACGTGTGCGTGGGGCACAGAAATAGGGAGTTGTGTTACCCTGATAACATCACAGCACGGAGAGAACAGGGCAGCTTTTCTAAGTCTTCATTTGTACTTGGGTGAGGACCAGGTTTCATGTGCATGTGTTTGTGTGTGGATACGTATATTCACATGTGTTGACACACCATTCTAATAACTTTAATCCAAAAAAGAAAACATGGTGGACATGTTGACAGTTAAGAATGATAGAGCGCTCCATCACATTGTGTTCAAGGATCAGCACTTATAGAATGCTTTGGCTATCATTTTACTTGATATTGCAACTTGCACTTCTTGTTGTCATCAGCTTGTTTTGGATTATTGAAATTAGCCGGTGGTAGGAACCATCTGCAAAACTGGCTTTCAGCATTGTGTTCCCATTTTGTAACAAAAGTTCAGATTTCTCCCCTTGAGCGTTTGACATTTGTAGTTTTGCTGTGACATTTGTCAATAAATGTCACCTGAAACTTGTCGCCATGGACGCAAGCAAACCACAGATGATGTGTCACAGTTTCCAAGTCGTCTGCTCTTTAGAGACAACATGACATTCCTTGGCATCTTGTCGTGGTGCGCGTTATATACTAGACCGCTGAACTCTTCCAATGTGGGAAGATCCTGGAGTGATGGTGTTTGTTCTGTGTGCACACGCCCACTCCACTCCATCCCAACAAGAGGCAGCATTTCCATCACAATGGACAATTATTGACTTTCATCGGCTCCACTCGCTTTGATATAAGAAAAGGGTGTGTCCGTGTGTGTGTTTAAGCTTGTCTATCCTAGTGAGGACCAATTTTGGGGAAAACACCTCCTTGTGGGGCCCTGATGCCTTCGTGGGGCCTTTTTATCGGACCCCACCTCAATTTGTGGATGAAGTCCTCAAGACAACAAGGTCATTATCATTGAGTTTCAGTTTGGTTCAGAGTCCTGGTTAAGTTTAGTTATTTGTTTGGGATGGTTAGGTTTAGGGGGGCAGGCTGGGGAAAGGGTTACGGCAATGAGCAGACCCCACAAAGATGGTGCGACAAACCTGTGTGCGTAGTGGAGAGGGCAGCAGTGAAGGCGAAGATGATGAAAGCAGCCGAATGAGAAAGTGCAGACAGAAGACTTTGAAGATGAAAACATTTCCTTTTGGTCCGTGCACAAGTGTTGTCTGTGTCGTCACTAACTTGCTTACATTTTTTGTTTCTATCTGCTGCTTTCGAAACATTGCCCCCCGCCCCATTTTAACCCCTTTCTTTTCAACTGGCAATGACTGATCCTCCCTGTTCCCCCTCTTTTCTCCATCCTTTTCCCTTCACAGCCATAATTTAAGGGGCTGAAAGGCACAGCGAGTAGAGAATGAGTAGAAGAGAGCGCTGAGAAAAAGGGAAGACCGTGCAGATGAGGGCCTTCCTTCACGGACGTGGCACAGATGTGAGGGTGTTTTTTTTTTTTTTTGTGAACCAGTAGGGGAGGGGCGGCGATAGGCTAATTTGAGTGGCATAAAGACGGGGCCCTTTTCATATGCAGAACATCACTTTGATGCGCGGCCGATGAAAGCTGAAGGGAGCGCAAAAGGAAAGGAGAAGAGAGGGTGACGGAGGGGTCCTTTGTCCCTTGACAAGAAGGCATCTGCTCCACGCTGCCCTCCTCTTCTTGGCTATGCCCCGACTCCCACAATGGCTCAACTGACAGTGTCACTGGATCAGCGTTGAGGACTGATCATTGGTTTGAAGCAGTTCAGTTCCGCACGTCAGCAAAGAGTTCGAGTTGATCTGAAAGTAAACAAGCTGTATCGTGTAAATATGGACGCGTACGTCTACACGGTCTGTGCGTGATCACTGGAGACCCGTGTGCTGGGCTTTGCCTCCGTCTTCTTTAATCTGTCAGACTCAGTCATACTGTGTACAGACTCCAGGAGGTGTTGTGTGTTCTCACTTTGTGTGTGTCTTTGCGGCACTGATCATAGGCGACAGGCTCACCGGGGTCCCCTCGCCAAACACTGCCGGATTTCACGCTCGCACAAAAGCAAAATCTCTGCAGTAGAGCGTAGAGACTTTGGCAGAGGACAGTAAAACTGTCTCCTCGCCCTCCAGTGCCGTACAATTTATCTACTTACGAAGGAGTCTTTGTTAGTGGTAAGTCATTTTCATGCAACTTTATCAAAAGCAGACCATCGTCACGAACCAAGGGCCATATACCTCTGATGTGAAGAACAAGCTGCTGTTCATAAATCATGTGAGGTTTCTTGAAGCAGCTTTGTGGACCATTAATCATCATCTTGTTTTAGGTGATATTTGCACTGAACCAGACGCTGCTGCAGCAGGAGTCATTAAGAGCAGGAAGTCTACAGGTCCCATACACCACTGAAGACCTCATCAGGCACTACAACTGCGGAGACCTTAACTCCATCATCTTCAACCATGACACTTCCCAGGTCTGTCTGCGATCCATTCTCCTTGACCTCTTCAACAGCCCCCCTGAATATTTCACCTCATTCTCCACCGTCTTCAATCCAGGTCCCAAACTTTAATAATGTGACATTGCCACCCAGCGAGCAGGTGACTGCACAGGAAATCGATAGCTACTTTCGGCAAGAGCTCATCTACAAGAGGAACGAGCGGATGGGGAAGAGGGTCAAGGCTCTCCTGGAGGAACATCCGGACAAGAGCTTCTTCTTTGCATTTGGTGCAGGTAGGAGTCGCTCTTTTTGAGTTGAGATCTTGCTAGCAAACCTGGGCAACAGACTAGTGAACTGTCTATCGCTAGGATTTTGAAACAAGGTGTCCAAAGCCCCACCCCAGCTCATAACTCCACCTCCATCCCAGTGCCCTCCGGACTTAACAACTTCCTTTGTAAAAAACAAGCTGTAGACATCTATTTGTTCCAGAATAACAAAAAAAAAAATCTGAGTCCAATAAGAAACGTTTTCAGATGCAGGGGTCTTCGAGGGCAACTGTTTTACTCAGTTGAGCCTGTTAAATTAACAAAAACCAAACATCTTTGTATAATGATTCTTTCCCTTACTACAAGCTAAATGTCTACAGTTTTGTTCATGTTCATTTATATATATTTATGCAAGATAAGCAACAGTTGTATCAGCTGTTTATCTGTTTTGTAAATGTTCACACATTTAAATATTCATTTATTCAAACCAAATATAAATGTGGCCTCACATGAATTTTAATCCCTGTTAAAGCATTTTGCTCGCATTCGGTAAGTGCTGTGTGCCATGCAGTGAACTGCAACGCTCCCCAGCGCAGCTCTCTGCACAGCACTGGGGGGCGTAGTGCAAAAAAGACTTAAACGATTGTTTAAAGTTTGTAACTTATCTGCAGTTTCCTCCTGTCATCAGCGTCAAACATCCCATCAATCACGTGTGATTGACCATGTGTGGCGACTTGCGAGACGTGAATAACCGCAAGATTTCACTAGTAAACAAATATGGCACCCGTGATGGCCGAGCTACGATTGCAAAAGTGTAAAAAAATATCCAAATTTCGAACATATTTAAATTACCGGGCGGAAAACTTTCTTGGAAACTAGCGTGATAACACTACCAGTTGGTACAATCCTGCTATGGATACAAGAGGGTGTCCATTTTTTCATGTCCTCCGGACGCCCAGACGCCCTCGTGGCTGAAAGTCTGCTGGTGGACCCAAATGACCAGAGGTCTTGACTTGAGCTCAGACCAAATGTCGGATGCTGAAAAACTAGATGTTCAATACGCGTAGTCAAGAACATGACATGAGAAAAAGAAAAGTCTGTTGCCCACTGGCAGGAAACAGCTGAGGAAAAGCAGACACACACACATGCAAGTACACAGAGATAGACACACGCACACCTGAACAAGGCACACATTTCATGATAAATCCCAGTGGAGCTACTTTTACAAGCGCTTGGTCTGAAAAGGTGTGTAGCTTGGAGCGTGGGTGAGAAAGTGTGGGCTTCAGTCCGTGCATGTGTGTGCCGGCGTGGGCGCGAGAGGGAGAGCTGGCGAGTGAAAGTGATCCGACCAATCAGTCCTGGATTGCGAGTCGCAGGCATACAAAGGGCAGATTAGGCCGGTGTGTTTTCAAAGCGGCGCACGCATCCGCGCTCACACATCTTGACTCACACACATGCAGGCTCATGACAGACATGGGTAAATGTGTCCTTAATTATCCCTCTCGGGGTCAAAGGAGACACATTCACACACACACACACACGCACACACACGCATGGACTCACTCTACAATGCGGTCATTATGCAGACTCCACTTCCCCTTTGTGGGGTTGCACATATCAGTGACCATCTTGTGTCTCAGTACATGTACGAGAAAAGGACATGCTGACATTTGACACGTGTTTGTATGAATGTCTTTGTATCAACGCTCCTCACAACCGTCCTGGCTGCACAACTCTGTATGACAATAAGATGCCGATAGATTGCAGAGGAATGATGCAAACACAAGTTGACAAATCTGTCAATATATTGGACTGTCAGTCGATTAAAAATTAATCGCAATTAATCGCACTGAAGCCGTAGCGAACTCATGATTAATCGCAAATGAATCAAAGCCATTGAAGTCATTTACTAGACGGTAATTATGTATTTGCGTTAGAAATGTAGTTGTTTAAAGACTATATTGGAAATATAGTTTATATTGGTGACACACCGCAGCTGCAGTTCTGTGTCAGCGACAAGTAAATGAAATAGGTGGCCACGCACTGGATCAATCGAGGAAGCAGATCATTTTTTTCCTCATCAAAATTTGATTTATTGCCTTGTGATAGACTTATGTGGTGCCAGCCTATAAACCTGTGTTGTGCAGTATGGATGGGCCATAACCTATCGTACACGATATGCTGCTAAACACAATCTCTACGATGACAATTCTGCATCTCACGATAAATTCGATAAACACGCGGCGCACTCACTGCATTAGACTTGTGTACATGAACATGATGAGACTGTGATGGTGCGTCGCGCTCTCCAGCTCCGTGGTGTTTGACAGCTGTGGAGAGTGTGGTGCACTTTGATTCACGATCGTAGTTTTTAACTTATTTTTGATAGAGGGGACCTTCGATAATTACATTGGTTGACTCTGAGTCTCTGGATTTGTGTTTATTTTATTAGATCCTCATAGGTTTCCTGACGCGGTTGTCTGCCTTGGTTCACATCAACACATGCAGGTTTCCCGCTGTGCTGGCGCCTCGGCGAAACACCGTGGTGAAAATAGTTGAATATTGGATGGGCCTCCTCTATGGACCTCTATTGGTGGTGGCATCCTCTTCTACGTCCCCATTAGGGTTCACTGATCGCGGACACACTCTCACAGGCAGCTCTAATGCTACAAACCAGCATAAGCTAGGGACCATCCACAAATTCTAAAGCGGTCAAAGTGTTTGCGAAATCTTCAATAAGGAAAACAGCCATTTTAGGAGAGAGAATTGTGAAAAGGTTTTTCATCAATTTTAACCCCTAAATAAATCTGTCAGAGCAGTCTGTCAGACATACCTGGGTTGGACCAGGGACGTGAAACATTGAATTTCTCATCTTTTCTCATCTCATCTCAGTTAACTATTATATTGAAACATAAACAAATAATGATGTTGGAGACAAAACATTTTCAAGAGAGACT
This sequence comes from Synchiropus splendidus, assembly GCF_027744825.2. NCBI lineage: Eukaryota > Metazoa > Chordata > Actinopteri > Syngnathiformes > Callionymidae > Synchiropus > Synchiropus splendidus. Next base: position 60,509,375 of record NC_071334.1, on the reverse strand, counting down.
CTAATGTCTAATGTCGCTATCGCCAAAATTACGACATTTATCGCGATAACTTTTTTGTCCATATTGCCCATCCCTATTGTGCAGAGATCCGCCCCTGGCAGAACCTTAAGGACTGACACCATTTCACAAGGACATTAATGATGTTATCCATCATACCTCCTTGTCAAATTCAGTGTTCGAGTTCCATGAGTCAAATTCCATGTAACATTGCAGAGTCAAATCACAATGTGTTACATCTATAATTTGGTCATCACAGGGTAATTTGACCATACCACCTCTGAGTCAGTGTCGTAACACAAGTGACGCTGCTTCTATGATCCAGTGGGCCACATAAAATGAAAATACCTTGACTTCGCATTCGCACTCACAAGGAGTCAGATGGCGGCTCTTGTCAAGTGACCATTCCATCCTGTGTTGACTGAGGCCATTGACTTGTCGTGTTAAAAAAAAGACAGAGGTTGTCACAGTGACTTCGACGGCACGGTCAGTAACAAGGGCAGTCACATAAGGGGCCACATATACCAAGCGTAGAGTACCTTGTGTTGTTTTTTGGTGCCTTGGGAGTGAGAATGGGTTGGATGTGTCCTACCAAATAGAGCATTAATTGTGCTCCAGCATACATTTATTAAATGTTACCAAACTTTCTTTTCAGTTAAAAAGTAATTTGACGTCCGCTTGCCTCAGAAACTACAAGCCTCACTGTGCCAAAATATGAGAAGCACAAGTTTCCAATTTCCCACATTAGAAGTTTAACAAACATGTGTAACCTGAAATTATTCTGGCTCAACTTGTGCTTTAATGTGATTTACAAGAATTAGTAACCACATTCATGTATCTCATTCCCACATATAATGATTCCATCAGTCTGCCAGTCATCAGCAGATTCCTCCCTCAACTATGTGGAAAATGTTTGAGGGTTCTGTCTCTTGCTAGGACAAATAAATAACAGTTTATTATAGACATTTTACTGTCAAATTACCTTTTATGCTGCTGGGGCTACGCATTTGGAAGCTCTGTTTCACCATTTATTGAAACCTCATGTCTCCGTGTTTGTTTGTCTGGACCGATGATACAAAGTATGAAATATAGCAGACAAATGACTATTTTCTTCTCTGCTTCTGTGAAAACCAGGCTACAGTGTTTCTGTTTTAGATGAAAATGTGTGTTCACTTATGCTTTCTCGGACGGAGACCAAAGGGGTTCTGGTCCAGTTTCTAACTTTTATTCATTGTTGTATTAACCCTCTTTTCTGAAACGTGAATATACTACTTTAATATGCATATGAAAATAATACATTGTTTTTATTAGACTATTTTTTTACTTTTTTATTATATCGCCGCTTCTTTGATAAATTTTGTTACCTAAATGTTTAAATTTAAAGGAGAGGATTATCACTCCTAACGTGTCGATTACCAACTATTTCCAAGTGGAATTCTGTGTCCTAGAGTGTTGAAACCTCACGCTGCAGTGGAAATATTTGACTCAATTGAAACTCCTGTATGTCAACATGCAACACGTTGGATGCTTCCAGAGTCAGCATTGGATGCATAAGTCCACTTGAATGAATGTCTATATTGATCCCCTGATAGACAGCAATTGTGTTACAAGTTATATTGTTAAATTCGTGAACAGCCTTGTTGTTATTTTATTTTATTATTATTATTTTTTAAATTAAATTAAATTTAATTTAATTTTTGACTGCACTTTATTCCAAAACACTTTCCTAGTTAGTGGGCTCCCCACTGACCATGGCAATAAATTTGATTCTGATTCTGATTCTGACTCTGATTCTGATTATATGACATCTGTTTAACTTTTATATGACATGGCTGAAAATCGTCACGATTCACTGCAACATTTCATAGATAGTTTCAGGCCTTAGCTCCTTTCCACTTCTATTTTATCAGCTACTATTGAAGGCTTTCTTCATTCAAAGACACAATTTGTCGAGTGACAAAAAAAAAAATCATGTTTTGCTTCACTGTTAGTTGTTTAGCACTCAAACGCAACAGAACACAACTCAGAGAGTGCAGACCTCCGCTCCCCCCCACGTTTTACTTTCATTAGATGAAGTTTTTGTCATTTGAAGCATCATTGATGCCACCAGCATTCAACCTCAGTTGAGCTTGATGGGACCGCAGGCGGCACAAGTATTCCAGAACTCGCTTGTGCTACCTGGACCCAAAGAGTCTCTTGGAATCATCCACTCTTTGTCTGTATTATCAATGTTTCCTGAAAATCCTCATTGAAATCCGGTCATTACTGTACATTTGGACAGTATTATTAAATATATCCGAGTGTGACACTTAAAATATAAATGTTATGAAACACGGTGAAGTGCCTGACTTGTGCTTTGCGACCATATATTTCGCTGGAGTGTAAGTAAATACCTGCCAGAGTCATGTGTTTTCCCCTCTGCTCGCCCAAAATGCAGAGCCATCACTCATCGTAAATGATGATGTTGAAATGGTGACATATAGGCGGACAGACATGTGGAAACAGTTATTGCTCTGCTCCAAAGGTACAGTAATTCAATCCATGTATACAATTTGAACCCTGCCTTCGCTTCGTAATCTCTGCCATACGCTGGCACCACTGCCTCTAATAGAAGGATGTGTTTACATATTGCTGAAGGCAGAACGCTCATTTCTCATACAAATTCCTCTTTTCTTTTCCACGGACGCTGCCATGTTCGAAAATTCAGACCCAAGTTGCTTAGCGCATCATGGCTCTTCCCCAGATCCACTCCGTAACCACAAATTTCAATATTTGTGGCCATGTAATCGCCAGCGCGACTGACAGGCTGTGACGCTGCTGTACTTTTCACAGACAATTGATGTTAGCCGTTGGATATTTTAACATTGAGGTTTTCTAGGGGCCACAGTAAAGCGAATACCGGTGAGCAAGTCAGCTGTTTAAAGTCGCGACCATTGAATGGATCGGCTTGTGAGGTCGACGTGAACTCATAACTCAAGGTCCAGCTGCGTGGCTTGTCAGTGCGCGGCTCGCTTTCTGGTCTGGAGCCGAGAAATATGGTCACTTAATACTCTGCGCTTATTGAACGCACCGTGTGCTGACAAGTCACTCTGCTAAATATGTGTTGAATGTGGTATTTTGCTACCTTGGTCAATTCTGTCGGGTAGTGGTCCTGAAAAAACATTTGCAAGACAGTGATTGAAATTTGAAGGTGTCCCACAACTGTATCAGCACATGCTTTATGACAACATTGAATGAAAATAATCGTTTTTCACCCAACGCTGCACAAAACACCTTCTATTTGTTTAAAAAAAATCATTCACATAGTTGTTGGAGATAGTGACCTTTGACAGCAATCCGGTGGCCAGACGACCGGTCAGAATCTGTTTTCAAACACCGTCTTTTTTAACAGCCAGATGGTGTGAAAGTCAAAAACGTAGCACTTTCTTACAGCAGCCTCATAAACAGTCCGTTTACAACTGTTTGGGGCCGCCGCTGACATGAGTGCACACATGTCGTGCTACGCTGTTAAAAGCCAGAGCGGACCTACCACACGCTCGGAGCTGTCAGTCTGGAGGAAAACATCTGCCGAACATGGCTTTGAGACGCAGTACATCCGAAACCATTTTGCCCTCATGCGTTCTGGTGCAAAGCCTAAGTTTGCACTTAATCCATTTCACTGTTATTTGGGAGCAAATAATGTTAAGACCAGAAAGTTTTACAGCTTATTGGCTTCTTTTGAAGTGGCACAAAAAGCTTTGGACCTTCGCCAGTATCACAGAATGAGATCAAACTTTCACAATTGTTTGTTTTCTCTTCATCATATGGTTCAACTCAGTTATCATTTACTATAGCACTCTATAAGGAAATATATTGGTGTTGTTCATTAAACTTCAGTTTTGTATCTAGTATTTTTTTTTTTCAGTTTCAAAGTTAAATTATTTTTAAAGTTTTCTGCTATCATTTGGTCACTATCCATAAGATTCTATCCATACTGAGTGGCGTTTATTGTAACCAGTTAATATAACAACCACATTGCATAATATTTCTCTGAATTCTGGAAGACAAAAGTTTTGTTCAGAACAGAACAGAAAAAGGCGTTTTATATCAGTCGTCAGCGTATGTCGTGTCCCTTGGTTCTTCCTTGTTACACATCAAAGTGGTCCCCTCATTGAAGTCGTGTTGCCAGTTGCGCTCCTGGAGTGATACTTTACAGCCAGTCTGAACCTTTATCAGCGAGATAAAACCACCTCTTCATCACCACCATGAGCATAAACTTTCACAGCTTGTTAATGGCAGGAATCCGGCTTCAGCGATTGTTTGTACGAACATTTTTAAGCCACAACTTTGGACCGGGCCTTTCCAGGCGCACTTGCGTACTTATTATTTTTAATTTAATTTAATTTTTTAAATGTAATTACATAGTCTTATTATCAATTTATCATGGATTGTCGCATCATTTTTTATTTTGGTCTGAAGAACTGCATTTTTCGATCACAGTTTCAATGGATGGGCTGCTCCTGAACTGAATTAATAGAACAAGTAACATGACGAAATGTCGGAGCAGAACACAGAAACACCTGTGAGTGATGATAGAGAAAGTTGAATTACAACTAGGGCTGGAACTAACAGATTATTCCCAAAATGTTGACATTTCTTTTTTTATCAAATGTTTATCAGGACCCCTATGACTTACAAGACCCAAAGTTAATATACTGTCAACAATGTTGTTTAACATTCAGAATGCTCAAAAACCGGCTTGAAACACAACATTGCAAACTGCTCCTTACAAAGCAGAACACAATGATGTCAGTCGATCCAAACATTACGCTGCTTGAATCCGACAACTTTAGCAAACGCGGCCCAGAGTGGGAACCTCTGACGGAGATGGCAGCTTCACTGTGTAAATACGGCGTGAGACTCAGGGTAACTGAGTTCACATTGACAATGACTGCAAAGCCTCTTGGAAAGAACCATCAAGCATGACTTCAAGACTAACTTGGCACTCAAACATCCGTCTCTCTTACATCTCTGGTCGCGTCACTAATGCTCTGCTTCCTGATCTCCGTACCACGGCAGGGATGCAAGGTCATTTAAAAAGCTCGCACAGAGAAGCGCTTTGCCAAAAAACTAGTGGAGGGACTTTAACAATTAATTACGATTCATTAATTACAACATTATTACAATTAATTCATTATCAACAAAATGTAATTTAAGTTAATTTAATTTACAAAAAATACAAGTTAAAATATTTAATTTAATTTAATTTAATTTAAAAAAAGTTTCCAATACTCTGAATGTACTTGAAATTTAAGTTTAAGTGAATTTAATTGACAAAAAAACGAGTTAAAAATTTTAATTTAATTTAATTTAATTTAAAACTTTTTCCACTACTCTGAATGTATTGTAATTCTCATACAAATATTTTCAAGACATTAATCTAGAGCTTTTCATTTAAATATAAAATGATGTGATATAATGTGATATAAAAACTTGAATATAGCCACCATTGTGATTTATTGTGATATTGTCAAACTGATGCAAAATAAACAATAAATACCCAATAATAGAAGAACAAATGGAAAAGGATTTGGCGTGAATAATTAAAAAAAGTGGAGTATGTTATTAATAATAATAGCAAACACTGAATAGCGGCAGAAGCCAAATAAGTGACTAATCCTTCAAATTATTCCTGGATCCAGATGTAACCATCTCTCTCGTGGCTGTACAGTTAAGAGGAATCAACTGTAATTTTGACATCACACGCATGAGGACCATCATCATGCCTGGATCTCCATTACTCACAGGTTGCTCACAGGTTGCTCACAGACAGCTTGTAAAGCACATTAGCCTGCGGAAGACGTCAGACGTGCCTGCGCTGCATCATCCTGCCTGTCTCTGTCTCTTCTTAAAGGGGAGGATAAAGCTGTCACTCTGCGAATGACCTACTGTCTCTCAAGCTGCTGACTGAAAACCAACTAAACATATACATTTTGTTGCACTCAGCGGGTCAAAGGCCCGTGTACTTGAAAGACGTATTTCATGCGGCCCACACGACTCTCCCAGTCGCCGCAGCCGATGCTTGTCACAACAGCTTTTGGTGATTTATTTAAAGAGTTGAACTCTTCACCCCTGACCTCTGTCAAACCCTGCAGGACTTCCTCGTGCACCTGGAACCCGCTCTTTACATGCCTGCCCAGCAGCGACACGTTCATTCGAACCATACCGCCGTATGAAAGGGAAAGCAGGAAGTCGAACATGAAGCCGTTCAGCCATTGATGATTTTGTGTGAGAATTGTTATGAGGCAGCTGTCCCGTTTCTTTTCTGACTGAAGTGAAACTGCATTGCCTGAGGAGATGAAGGGTTCGCTTAATGGGGTGAGAGATGACTTGTGTGATTTGGGAGGCAATGTCTGATCAGACAGGAAGAAGAAAAGATGTAAGAATGAAAAAAATGATGAGTGTAAATGAATAAAGATGGACTCAAGTCAGTCAAGAAGATATTTTTTGAGGTTTAAAGGCGAGGTACATGTGTTTATTTTTATGCTATTCTTCACATCAATTCTGGTTTCTAGTGTGTTAATGTTCATTTTCATTTTAAACCGATTTATGCTTCTTTTAAATAATGTGTATGATTTTATTTTATAATGATATAAAGAGAGCTAGAGAGAGGAATAAGCAAAGATAATTCAGTTCAATTAAAACACCATGTTATGAAAAATGATTGATGAGAAATGAATGAATAAAGAATAAGAGCTATGTAGAATTAAGTGGCATAGAAAAACATGAATGTACTGTATTGAACGGGTACTGTATTGAGCAGTGTAGCAATTGGTCATCATGTTTTATTCAACTCTCGAAACACAAAACAAAGTCAGCTTTTGCTTCAATAATACAGTGAATAGTGGACCACATAAGCCTGCTCATTTTGAATTTATCCATCTTGAAAATCCTTTTGTTTCCTTCAAAGTGTCTGCTTTGCATCACAGACGTCTGGACTGAATTAGAGAACGCAATCAGAAAACATGATTTTTTCTGTCGTGAGATGTGGCTGCAGATGGAAAAGTTGGCCGGACTGCCTGCAACAATGATGACTTCACAAGGATATTGCTAACATCGGGGAGATGTGCTAAACATACAGATTAATTCATCCCCGTAGTAAGTGTAAAGAGGCCTGGGGATGAAGGAAGATGACAGATGGCTTGTAAAAAAAAGACGTTGAGGCGCTCGAGGTGACACGCCCAGACTGATGTTATGGATCTGCTCCCTCTGTGTCTGCACATTTCTCAAGATTATCAGGCTTGAAATTTTTATTCACAAGACGGAAACCTTCTGAAAACGCATCAGGGATGAGCGACCACCAGGCTTGTTTTGTGTGTGGCCATGCGACTCGCCTCGCAGCAGGATGCACAGTTGGAGGTGCTCTACAGAAGCTGTCCAGAGGCTGCCGGAGTACTTTTTGGCAGGTACAGATTAGAAAACATGCTTGTTAGTTTATATGGATATGTGTGTGTTGGCTGTGTTCTACTGAGCAACTGCCACGTTGGTGTCCAGCCGATAAATACTGCCGTCTGTTCACGCAGTCCTGCTGTCCGTGCGTTAATGTACGCTGACGGTACTGTTATCTATGTGCATGCCAGGTCAACTGTTGCAACAGAGGCTGCAGCCCAGTTTGACATGCTTGTTTGGGCTCATGCTTCAGTGATGACAAAGAGAGATTTCCCCCCAAAACTTAATCTCTTCTATCACAATTTAGTATCAGAATGGTATAAACGGATTTATCTCCTCGAATTTCTGTTAGCAATGGAGCCCTTGTAACATATTTTTAGAAGAGTGGAGGAAGAGTGAAGGGTTTGATAAACCAGGTCTAAGGGTGGTGAAGAAGTGAGTGCAGACAAGTGGAACTGGTGGAGACGATTGTCTGTGACAGAAAAGTAGCAGCTCCAGTGAAATGGAGGTTCAACAGGACAGTAGACAGACCTGTCATGATGCAGTTTTAGAGACAACAGTTCACGCACTAGACACGGTAGACAAGAAGCAGAGTTAGAACTGGCAGAGTTGAAGATGCTCAGGTTATTGTTGGGAGTGACTTGGAAGGGCAAGGTCAGAAGTGAGGCCCGACCCAGTTGGCTTCCAGCATATCATCGGTATGATCGAATGTTAGAGCTGGATATCCTGAAGGTATTGCTGAGGAATGGCTCTGGGATCATTTCATGATTCAGCTCTGATGTCACTGACTTCCTGCCTTGACACGGTAGTTACCTCACCTCTGTGCTTTGAAGTATTTGTGTCCAAACATGTAGACATAACATGTAAACGTTGCAGCACAAATGATTTCCTTGTATTTTTGTACCGCTAGAAAATGGTGCTATTTCCTTCCAAGCGTCCACTCGGACAGAGTTTCACTCTTGCTGTTGCAGAAATGGATTTTCTTCTGAATATTTGCTGAGACAGTAATCACAAGTAGAGCGAGACACTCAGCGTCAAGGGCATCCAGTGTTGGCACCGCTTCAGCTTACTCTGTCAAAACCGCTCACTTTTACCCAGCTTTCCGTCTTTGATCAAACATTCACACGACCAAAGTCAATGTGCTGGTGTGTTTAAGCTCCATAATTCCTTGGCAGACAGAGCCACACTCTGAGAGTCAATCGCTGGCTGACAGATGTAATCCGTGTCACAGCTCCAAGTCCACCGTATCCCACCACATATTTGACGCTGACTATTTTTTTTCTCGAGTAAATGAAAAACACCCTGACACAGCAGGTCTCTGCTCTGCCCTGTTTTTCATTTGGACTCAACATAAATGTGAGCTGCCGTTGCTGCTGTCTGACAAATGCAGCTAAATCTGATGAATAGAATGTTACTGAGACGATGTGACATGTTTATTGCAACTTAAGTTTATTCAGATGGCAGAGTAATCCATAATAAATTATTACAAGTGTTTTCTACAAGTGTAAATACAAAGCCTGAGCAACATATTTTCCATGTTGTTCAAATACATCAGAGATTACATTATTTGACTGACGATAAAAGGAGTCCCTGGACTTGCTACTTGGTCATTTAGGTCCATTACAATTGAATGGAATACAGTAAAAATAGATTAACTGCCATAGTCAATTGATTTGGTCCAAAACCAGTGAAGATATTAGCAGTATTTCTAGATAAAGAGAAGCTCATGACTGAAAACCTGCCTTTATCATGGTGGATGAACCAAGATCAGAACCACACTTGGGAAAATTTAAACTGGTCCAAAAAGCTTTATTTTTCTTGAAAGACATTTAAATAAACCATTGACCAAACTCTGGTTCAGAGCAAGTTCCGTGGTTGTAGGATCAAACAAGAAGAATCAGACACAAAAAAAGAAGGAAATAAAGTAACTTCAGATGCAATATGAGACACTGTATTAGATGCAGAGAACAATAGCAAGTCAATAACTGCCGACCATGTCCCCAGCAAACATATCTATGATGTGAAAACAACCTGTATGTTGAACTCTATGGACCAGTGAGTCTGAGCCAGGAGGAGTCAGCGCCCAAATCTGAGTCTAATTGGCTGGTTTACCTCAGTGTCTGATGGAAGTTAAAGTGACTCGCGCTTGACACCGCTGCTTGTCAGTTATTGCTGATGTGGTTTGTGAAGACTTCAATAGTGTAAATCTCAGTACAAGTTAGGACTTTGACTTCCATCTGGCCAAACTGAAATTCAACTTCAAGCAGGACCTCGCCAACGCAGCGCCCACACAGCCTTTCAAACTGACCCTATCAGTGTCTATCATCTCACAGCCTCACATTCCTCCTGGTGTTTTGAGCCACCTTTTCCCTCTTTTATTTCCCCTCTCCTGTTAAATTTCACTGTGGACATCACTCATCTTCTCAGGCCTCTTCAACTCAGCTCAGCCTCATCTGACCTTCATCGCCCTGCATCTCTGTGTAAGTCACGATCACTGTCAGGACGCTAATAGACAATCAACACTGGGTTGTTTAAATTCTTCCTTTCACTCCACTGCATCGACATAGCAGAAGTTGTGTTTGTGTCATGGTTGAGATTTTTTCACAGCCGTTTCATGCCTTTTGTTCCTCTCTGGTTATTTGTAATTCTTGGTGCCACAGCTGTCTCTTATCTCGACACTCTGCAAGAGATAGATGTGAGATTGGAATGAGCTGCTGCATGTTGAGTGTTTGAGTTTACTAGGCAGTGAATGTGAAAATACAAAAATAATGTCATGATATTGTGGGATGTAAACCTGAATGTTATAGAAGAATCATTTCTATATCAAATGTTTATGTGCAGTAACATGTGAATCTGTTCTTATCTTTTTTTTGGAAAAGATTGTAATAGCCGTTAACATCTAGGCAATTGTGTTTTTTTGTGTCAAATTTTCAACGCTTGTTTTTTGTGAAGTGTCTTGGCATGATGTTGCTCAATTTTATAATTTATAAGGCAGTTATTTTATTTATAATTTGTATACCACCCTGCAATGTCAGTTGGGTGTGAGGACCCTTCACAAAACTTTCGAAAGATGAATGAATTTATGGAAAAATATAAATCCCGTCTCCTCAGCAGGGGTTCATTTCTCACTTTGGACTGTGTGTGACCATTGAAAGAAACATATGGTCACACCCGTCTGTCGTATGTGGACGTACCGTGGTAGAACTCAGATCACAGCCTCGCATCCGACCGTGTAGTGGGAGAAAAGGAGTTGTGAGCTTGAACCGTGATTCAGTCATACAGTGTGAGCATCCATCTGAACTCAGTGACTGAAAAATAAAAAATTCACGAAAGTTATTTTATAACATTGGACAAATAGAAATAATAATATTCTTTTATCTATTATTATTGCGAATAAGTAATATTAATACTTGTGAGAGTATTTGGAACTGCACCGTGCATGGCCTGTATATAACTAGACAAATTACAATTCTTACAATTTTATTGAAGAGTTTGTGTAATGCTGGAGCTGATAAGTTTGGCCTTGATACTCTTTTAAGTGAGGGGTTGGCTGAAATAATAACAGCAAGGATTGGGCCTCATGTAATTGATGTCTTTGGCCATGATGTGCATTACCCTGGCACGTGTAGCGCGTGTTACAAAATACATCATACACGAGGAGTCAGCATTCGTCTCACCAGTGCTGTAATTCTGACTTGAAATAACAAAGACTTTATGCTACTTCCTTCTAATGTAATTGCGGCGAAGCTCACTTGACACACCAAGCGCTGCTTTTAGCTTAATCCATGTCATTTTGTCTGTGTGAGTTTGGCACAGCGAGTGGGAAAAGTCTGTGTACAATTCTGTTGCGCGAGGAGTTTCTCCTTACATCTTTCTTGGTTGTCAGCAAAAACACCCAGGCTTTTTATCACCATTGTAAATATGACAATCTCCAGCACCAGCGTGCGCTGTGGAACAATTCGTGAACAACCCTACACTTTTTAATTTCTTTAGTGACACTCTAAAAACGCTCTAAAAATGTTTGACAACTTAATGTGCGCAATCACCTTCTACATTCTTTTTCCTTTGATTATACAGTGTCAAATCTATTAGTCATGCATGGATCTGTTTCTCCAGCACCAGACACTTGATATATGCGATCTTGTTGAGTGGTTACAAAAACACCAGAATAAATAGACGATCTGTATCCCAGTGTATACTCAATAATGTTCTTTTTATTGGTCCGTCAGACCCTTTTTAGGCAACTGTGCCTCTTGCTAAACAATTGTCTTGAGCTCTACATGTGAGCAATACTTTTTCTTTTCCTGCCCCAGTGGTCGCTGAGAGGAATATGCGATGGCTACTAAGTTAAGTTCAGGAATATGAAAACTAGCAAAGCAGTCAGAGAGTGCAGACCTCCACCAAGCAGCTCAGTTTTAGCCCTAGTCTTATCTTATCTATTTGACCAGATGCGTATGTACATAGTGGAAATATATTTCAAATCACTTATACTCTATTTGAAAGAACGTCCCATGCCCAGTACAAATTGAGCACCACAGCAGTGGCCCTGCGGAGCCTATACAATCCAGATGGTAATCTGGAACACCACCAAAACAGACAACGCAGGCCTAAACACAACCTCCTTAGGGGAGGTAACAGAGCCCAACTCGGGGATAAGATCTGAGACAGATACTGCGAAGCCTTGAAAATCTAAAAACAAAAATAAAACTACTGAGGGTTTCTTTTTTTTTTTTTGTTTTGTCACTATCGGTCATTTCAACTAAACCTGAAAAGTGCTTTTATATAAGAGATCAAGATGGTGGAATCGTGTTTCCGAAGAAAGAGACAGTTCTGAAATGGTCTTCTTTCATTTCTTGAGTCACCTCAGTTGATTTGCAGCCCATCACTTCCCGCACCCCCAGCAAAAAGCACCTTGATCAATCATTCTAAACGCACAATACTTTACTTTGGTTCCGAGGCTCAGCGTGGTGCTTATGTGGCGAACTCGCACGGAACCCACCTCCGTTCATGCTGTGAATGGCTGGACGGGGCAGAATGGCCTCTCCGCTGCCTGCAGCGTTTGTTTATCCAACATGCTGTAATGTTATGAGAACTGCTGCTAGGGGCCTGGTTACAAGTCCAAATGTAAATATTGATGTATATGCAAAAGGAATAGCATTTAAGGCTTACCATATGTTCTAATAGCTTGAGCTGCTGATTGTGAAAACTGAATACCACCCTGGTTTTCGTCCTGGCAGCGATATTTTCATTTATTTCTGCTTGGACTTTCCTGCTTTATTTGATGTACATATGTGGACAGATTTTTGTGAAACTCTGTATCACAATATTTGGTGCTATTCCTCACTTACCTGAGCACATGAGCAAGTTTTGGCTTGAGATTATTCAAATAACAAACCGTTCTTTACAAAAGGCTGAACACAAAGGGAGACCAACTGAGGGAGACTTCCCACAAGGCAAGATAGATGAATTACTGAATTACTGTCCACGAGCCAAACGTCTGAAACTAAAAGAATGCAGTACAAAGCACCAGAACAGGAAGGAAGCTGTCGGAATAAAAGCCGCCTGGAGTGTCGTGACAACATTTCAGTGGCAACATTTAAAAAGAGGTGCATTATATTACGCTAAATATGAAGATATAATGTATTTAAGACTGCATAAAATTCTTAACCATGTCATCATCATGTTGTGCAGTCGGGGTTAGGAAGCACATTATTCAAAACACTCTGAACTGAACACTTTAAATGAAAAGCGTTCCAAAAACATCCCAACAATAAACTGTGTACCTGTGCTTCAGAGAACATAAAGTGAGCTCAGATGGACGTGGTGCGACCCTTGAGCGACTCCGCACACAGACAGACTTGTGAATAAAAGCTCTCTGGGCCATTCAGCTCTTTATCTTCAGCATCTCCCTGTGAAGAGGCGTACAGTGAGCTTATTCTTCTGCTGCGTTTACATTATGTTCAAAATTTGCCTAAATACACAAATCTGTGGAAATATGAATTGGATATTGCTGAAGGTTTTATTTGAGTCTTGGCTGACCTGACAAGCAGAAGTTCAGAGGAATATGAATGTTTTTCTTCTTGAATTGGGGTACACACGGGACATATTTGGACCAGTCCAAAGTGCTGAAAGCTCGCAGTCATCCGTATTGTCATCATGAATCTGGGAATCATCTTGATATTGAATTGCGTTTTTGTTTGAACCCCTAATGATCGTGGCGTTTTGCATTATCGTCATTTCATCTAACCCACTACATATTTTTCCCCCACTACTCGGGTCGTAGCTGCTCTAAAAATTGTCAACTTTTAGGGTGGTTCTTTTCCGCACTTGAATGTTGTACAAAACTCCCTGTTTTTTTACTTTTTTTCTGTGCAAAGTCAGCATTTGAAATGGTGTTTAAGGTATTGCAAAACTGACATGTGACAAATGAATTCTGCTCCCTAATAATGAGAGAGTAGTTCTGGTGTCTATAAAAAGAACCTGGCTCACGTCATCTGTGCGACTGACATCACTCGCCGTGGTCAGCACCGGGTTTTAATTTCTAGACAAAATAGTGCTTGAATACATCACTTCCCCATCATCAATCATGTGAAACATGTCAAGTTTTTTTGTTGTTTGTTTTTTCTTGTGTTGCCATGACACCACACTCTAGCACCAGAATGATCGGTTGTATATTCTACGAACGGTGTCACATAGAAGAGTAGAAGACCTGTGTGTTCAGACCTCTGTCTTCTGGCCATTGTGATCTCAGAATTTATTCATCTTTTCCTGCTGTTGCTACAAATCAAAGTATGAGTTAGCACTGCTTCATGCCCAATATTAACTTTGTTGGCCACATTTCCGACCCACAAATACTTGAACGGCCACTCTCTCACCGGTCAGATCTAAGCTGCCATTGTGCTAGAAAGCCATGAGGATTTCCTTTTGCGAGCAGACATCAGAAGTAACTAACGGTTCCTTTTATCCTAAAATTTGCATCAAATTGTGTGTGTGCATCGAAGTGTACGCTGGTGTGTGTCCCTTTGAAGTCTTGAAACCTGCCCACTCTTCTGTCACCCCACATTGTGCTGAATAGCTCCATTTGTCCACCTTAATCCCCCGGTATAAACGTTCATAAATCACTCTGTGCTGTTTGAAAAACGGGAAAACTCTATCACTTACAATTGTTTTGGTTTCTATGCTCCAGTGGAACGTTAATGGACCCCATTCATTCAGTGCGCTTGTGGTGCTCCATACATGTAGCTACCGTCATCATGTTGAAGAATCCCCAAGGTTTTGTAGCTGTGGAGTTTTGTCAAGTTTTTTTGCAGTCTCAGAAAATAACTTTCTGATGCAGCGATGGTGGATACATCACGGCACATGAGTGCATCTAGGCCAACCTCTCAGTCGATGGCTCTTGGCCAGATTAAAGTGCCGGCCGTCATTGTTCGGCCAGCTCAGCGGTGGCATGGCTGAGCAGGCCCAAACAATAGACCCCTGCTCTCTTTTGTCAGTGTGAGGGGAAGAATGGAGACCTCTTGACATGGCAACCTGAAGCCTCAATGCCCCCTCTTCACCTATCCAAGAGGGTCAGATGGAGACAGAAAAGGGGGAAGTAAAAGATAAGGATGTAGAGGAACGGAAGCGGGGGAGGCTGCCTTTAGATGGAAGGATACAGAGGAGAAGAAAAGTGTTTTGAGGTAGCTCAGGTAAATCTGTTCATTATTATATACCTAGCAAACACAACAAGAATTGTTGTGGTATGAACATTATATCTATCATATTTTTGAGACAGTCCGGCAGCATCCACAATACCGATGCAGATTGCAGGATGGAGATCATAAAAACAGAAACTTCTGTCAATTGTGTGTTCAATCCCTGAAAGAAGTTTGATATTTTTCCACCAAAGTTTGTGTTAATGTGAGAGTGGAGTCTTCTGTCAGCCAGACAATGAAGCCATTGTCACCATTGTCCCCTTCACACTTCGAACAGCAGCCACATGCTGTTTGCACCTGCTTTTGAGTCGTGCACAAATTTCTACCTGCAAAACTGCTTTTGATTTCATGCGCTTCACTTCTAAATGGGTGGTTCAGTACAAATGAAAGTGCAACAAAAACTTGCTCTGTTCTCGTTCTCTTGTAGAGATTATCATTCACTGTTTGCATGCAGAGAATATAAATGTTAACAGTGAAGCTGGAAACTTTCAAAACTGGAGACTTGATGCAGACGGATTGAAATTTGCTGAAAAACAGGAAGGAAAGTGTATGATTGTACTTTAAGGAGCATAAACAGTGTTACTGTGACTAACTGACTTTATGCTCTTCAATAAATCATGATGTATATTTTTAACAGTGACATGGTTAGTCATCACTAACAGGAGGCGAACAGGTTGTTAATGATTCATCACCTGCCAAGTTAACACTTTCCCTTTTTGTTTCAGGCCACTTTCTTGGCAACAACACAGTCATTGATGTGCTCCGTCGCCAAGGTTACGAGGTCGAGCACACTCCTGCTGGGCAGCCCATTAACAGGTGCGTTTATCGCCCACGTTGAAGCACCGTCACTGTTTGAGATTTTCTATTGTGCACCCTAAAGTGATGTACTTTTGTTGACATTTATTTGACATTTTAAGGCAGCCTCTCATAGGATGGAGAGCTGAGTTGACAGGTGGACATAAAGTGCACAGTAATCATTTTTAAATGGAGCAAAGTGGTTGTGACTGAGGTCTGCGAACACAGCATGAGGTGTGTTCCTCTTTCTGCGTGACAAATATTAAGCCCATTTTAATGCACCTAAAACTCAGGAGGAGTCTGAGGACAAATGACATCTCCTGATGTCCACCTTGCTTTTACAAGCACTGGAATAATAGCTTCTAAAATTTTGCTGAGCCGAGCTGGACGTCACTATGATTGCTCCTTCACAGACATAAAGCATATCTGAGTTGTGCTTCAACCCCTGTCATCAAAAGTGTGTACCCGGAGTTTCCCCGGTTCATTCCTTCCGTGTGACCAGAAGTTAGTTGTGCTTCATTCAGGTTTTCACAATATCTTTATAGGGACGTTCATCATTGATGAATAAAGTTATGGAGCGTCACAGCGTGAATATAAATCAGCCAACTTTTATGATTTGAATGCATCAAAGTTATTGATGCTTTATTCACACACAGGGTCGTGTTAGATGGGCTTTAGCAGTGTGTGAAGTACAGCCTTTGCAACGGAGTTAGGAGTTGGTTCAGTGATGAGATGGCAGCGTGACGCTGTATTGGAGCGCTGACATCTCCAGTGTTGTCGACAAGGCAAATGAGGCCTGACTTGTACCCTCAGCCGTCGAGCTTGTAATTCAGTGTAGCGTGGCGGAGCGCGCGGGTGGCTATCTGGCTGTACATCAGAGCCTCTGTGTGCATGTTCAAGTGCGCATGCTTTCACCCAGAGACGCTGGCTCTCTCCGCGCGGCATCATGACTATTAGATTATTCCTCTATTAATACTGGACTTCCACTCCTGGAGGCAAGCGTTTACACACACAATTGACGGCACACACCGCCTCCGATGTTGTCATGCTACGCTTCGACACAGGTCACTGTAGCGACTGCGTGCGTGTGCTCATAAGGTGATCTCATGAGATAAAGTCTGCGCCCAGATGGAAGAAAATGTGTTTTATATTTGAAGAAGTAGAGATGAGTTTTGGTCATTCCTGTTCTCTGATTAGTTTTTCCAGAAAATTGGATGTATGTTTCCCATTAGTCCTGATATTGGAACTCTACTGCTTCCTCTACTTGCATAACAATTCCTTGGAATCCTTCGGAGAAATACATATCCTCCGGTGGAATACCATTCTATACAAGCCCACCTCGTCCTTGTGAGCCAGTTTCAATGAAATGCAGGCCGCACAATTATTTCCAAACATTATCCTGACATGCTCCCTGTTAAAAGGGCTCTTTTCTGAACAACTTTGTTCTGTTTTGGGAGTAAAAACTGTCTTGCAAGTGAGACAAAAAACAAGATGTTTCACAGTTGAAGTCGATTCGTAGTCTTTCTTTTTCCTGAACTAAAATTCTTGGGTCTTTTTTTCGACATTTTGAGCTTCTAGAAGTTATTTTTTTGCATAAATGTTGCTTTTAAAGTAAAATATTGTACCTTTCTATTCTATTGACCTTTATCATTGCACATAAATTCCATTTTCTCTCTAAAAACAGTTGTGTTTCTTGAAATCAATAGGGATGAGGCAATGGTTTTGAGATGTGATTTTCAAGAAGAAACCTCTCACTGAAACCTCATTCATTGTTACTCCAGGAGAGCATCCTTCAGACCTTCCTTCCCAGAGTCCGAGGACCACCTCCATGACTTGCCTCTTCTGGAGCCATTCTACCACGAGCTTCCCCACAAAGAAGATGACCAAAGACGTCCACTGGAGGACGACGACTCCCTGCCCCACATGCTCCTGCCGGCTGACAGTTTGGAGCTGCTGGAGAAGGCAGAGAGGAAAATGATGAAGAAAAAGAGGAGGAACAAACAGAAGAAGCAGCGGCACAGGCATTTTAACGACCTGTGGGTTCGAATAGAGGAGAGGTAAGATCGCCCACTTGCCCCTTTATCTCTCAACAATGACTCACCGCTGTTGAATAAGGGACATGGGGGTGAGATAGAATGCCAGGGGTGAAGCGATGAGAAAAGAGTTTCAGGGTAAAATCTCCTTGAAGGAAGAAAGAGGGCAGAAGGGTGGAGAGAAGGGCAAAGCAGGCGTTTTACCTGACTTCCTGATGTGCGGCCAGGGGCTCCAACCGTCGCGGTATCACATCACCGCACTTTTCACGCTCTCCTGCAGAGAGGTATGAGTCCAGACTGGCTTCAGGAAGCCATGGGAATCTCCACTGAAGTATCCGGTGTTGGTCTCAGTCGCTTCAGGCAGGGGCTCACCGGACAACTGAAGCTCACCTTTCCGTCAGTAAGACGTCTTCAGCGAAGGTGTGGTCTAGTCCATTGAAACGTGTCTTTCCGAGTGCCTCGCCTCAGCAGTTATATCCGTTTGCTATGTGTTGAGTGCAAATGATGAAACACACCTTCACTTACAACCTTTCAAAATCAGAAATGGGACCCGCCGATTCGGCCATGTCTGTTCTGGAACAGAGAACCTTTGTGTTCCTCACCTCTCTGCATGGACTTTGTGTATTTAAGAGAAAGAAAGCAGGCTGTGTGCAAGTGTGACAAAATGTACATGATTCATGTCTTTGTATATTTGAATGTCTAGTGAGAGTTGGACGGCAGTTGTTTTTGTGAGCTGGATGCGGGTGTTGTGTCATACCCCGCTTCCGTGTTACTCACCAAAATAAACCAGAGCAGGACTTCTGCACAGCAGAGCAGTTGTTCCACGAGTTTGTGAACCGTGTTCTGATTGACATTTTATTGAACAAAGTTTATTCCCATTGAAGGAAAAAGCTGCTGTGTGTGTTGAAGCTCGCATTCATCACACAGCGGTTCATGAAGTTACGGTGATGGATGACATTTTAAAAATAAATCAGCATTAGTCTGCAGTGGGCCTGCATTTATCAGCTGCAACTGGGGAAACAATGAGATGAGCAGGAACATGATTTAATAATTGTTTACGAATTCATTTAACATGTTTTTATCTTCTTAAGTGGATTCATTATTTTCTGCTCAGCTGTGTCACCATTCAACAAGCGAGACAGAGGCAGCTGTCATTTTGTGGAAACCTGAGATGCTTTGGAGTCGGGAAGGGAAGTGAAGTCAGATGGGTCGAGTGGTAGTGGAGTCTGTCTCCATCGATCAGTTTCCCTGTAAAATCCCGTCTCCTCAACAGAACCCAGTGTATCGGGGGTGTGGGCGATTCATGTCCTCTGCAGCATGATGTTTTCAATAAAATGAGATTCAGATTGCCTGTCAAATCTGATCTGAACTTCAACTTTAGAACAGAAAGAATAGTTCTGTAGTTGCTATGTAGTTAACAAGTCATTTTGTTTGTTGAGTTACTTTGACACATATTCAGAAAACTTTTCATGGAACCTGCCAATAACAAATGTTAAGGCAGGCTACAGCAGTGTGTTGAAACATTTCTTTTCTATTCTCTAGAATCACTATTAGGTGCATGAGCTCAGGCGAAAATGATGAAACAAGATGCCTCGACAAGATGTCTTCTTTTCACTTCAACATGTTCCTCTGACCTTATTTTGTTATTCTTTCACCCCCTCCAGTGTCGTCGCCCAGTCTCCACCTCCTCCTCAGGTTCGGATCATAAATGGCTACATCACTGTGCAACCTCCGGACAGAGTCTACAACCACTTCGACAGTCAGGACTTGCCTTCGTCGTCCACCTCGCCATCCTCCTCGCCACTCTTTCTCTGCCTGTTGCTGACTGTTGTTCAGCAGTTGAGGACTCACTTCCTGCCTTAGAGAGGCCAATTCAATGAACAGCCTATTTGTGACGGATCATTTCAAGTGATGGTGCGTTTAAGTGGCCGCGCGGAGATTGTGAATCTCGACATCGGCTCGCGAGGCGTGGAGAAAGTGCGAGCTCAAGCTGAGCTGTCAGGTGATTGATAATCTCCGTGAATGTTCCTGTTAAGCTCATATAACGGGATATTAAAGGGTTTCCACCCAGAATAAATAGGAAACAGCAGGAACAAGAACTCACCGTGAAATGAGAGCAGCCAAGCAAGATGTGACATCTTCCTCGCAGGTATTTGCCATTGTGGGCTTTGCAGTACACAAACTGAGCTGCGCCGTCTCACCACAAGTGCATCCTTATTTGCCCGACTTTATTCTTCAATTTTGGAAGAATGTGCTGTTACACCTCCTACATCAGGACTAACTTGTGTACATAGTGTTTATATACCATAGATGTATTTTAGAGAATGAACTGAATGACACTTTTTTATCGTTGTTTATATGAATATATAAATAGATATGCAGTATATTTTGGAAAGAATATCAGGAACTAACCACCGTCGTCCACGTTGCTGTGACGATATTGTACTTCATGTATCAGTGTTACTCGTTGGCTTCATGTGTTTTGTGCAGAAAGAGTTTATGTGTGTGCGAATATTCCGCGTATAGATTATTTGTTTAATTTATTTAACTGCAATAGTTTCATATCGGTCACCGTCTAGATTGAAAATGAAGCACACCGTTCAGGCGCAGACTGTAATAGTTTCACCATAGCAACAATAAAATATTTATCTAGACTCTAATCTGTTGTGTGTCTTTCTCACACCCATGTGTCCCTCACCAGAGTTCACGGCGTGTTTACGCGAGGTTAATGTGCTGCGATAGTCTGGTCATTACAGGCGGTTTGATGTGTATATGTGGTCTGCCACAAACAAAGCCGTCGCTCCGCCAGTTTGTGAGTTAATCCCGAAGGAAACAAACAGGAAAACAGAGCCAGAATTCTTCAGATGTACAGGAAATGGGAGCTAATTGATTTGTTATGTCAACAGGAAAAGAACGCTGGTTTGTTTGATTTATGACTGCAGTGGAGGGGGGTCAGTGAGGTCAGCTTATGACTGTGGCTTGCGACATACTTTTCAGATTAAACCGGAGGTGTAGGTTTGCAAATATAGCCTTGTGTTGATGCTTTTTGCCTTTACATGAGAAAAATCTGTTTAAATTGTCGTGCAATTTATCAGCTTAGACGCAACTACAACCAACGCACATCAAATTAAAACTTTGGTCCCCACAGTTCATGGTGATGTAACACAATCCTTAGAATAACATCAGAGCTGGCTACTCTGGTTTGGCGTCTAATTGCCGGTTGTTGAGTGCATTTGTTGAGAGATGTTACAGCTCATTTACAATCAGAGGCATTGAAGAACGGTGCGACTGTTGAATGCTGCTGAGCACCATGAGAACTTGAACGGAGAAGGATAAGAAGCTCAACTGCTCATTCTGGTGAAGGTTGTGTTCTATTCCTGGGTGAAAATACTGAACCCCTGCTTTTGAACGGTTTATCGTGTTCGGAGGACGTTTGTCAGAGCGGTGACTTCTGACCATCAGTGATTCCTGGTTCCAGAAATGTCGAGTAGATACAGGGAGTGATACGGGTTCCGATTTCCGTCAGCAACCATAGGCCAAATGGTCAAATAGATGCATGCTTTTAAAACTGAACGGAGGCCCATGTTAAGTTGTGACGTTGGAAAGGTTTTCACTTGCACCTTATCAGCCTCACAGTACAACTGTCTTTATGGCTGGTTCCTTCGGTTCACTCATCTGCCTCTAATTGATTCCAACTTGTAACCAAAAGTCTTTTGTTCCCACAACGCCTTCTGAATTACAATAAAATTTCCAGAATTTACATTTTCATGCTTTCTTGTGAAATAATTCATTATTTCATCGCCTTCAGTTTGTGGTCATCTCCTACAAACTGGAGAAGTCTAACTGAAAAAAACCTTCAGTTTAGAATTATGGCTGCCTTGTCCAGTTCATTCACCTACTTCTAGCGCAATTTGTTGCCTCTGTGTTTAGTGTCAAATGTAAGTTTCTCTACCTCAGATGCTCCTTTTCTCCTTGAAACACAAACTTACATTTCCACTATTTGTATACTTTCTCGTCTCAATCACAGTAAAAAAGGCAGGAGACCCGAGAGTAGAAGGGAAGAAACATGAAGATTCAATGTTCCAAAAGCATAATATCAATGGGGTGAAGTCCAACTCAGGCATGTCCTCACCAAAAAATCTCAAATCTCATGAAGTTAAAACGAAAGAGAGTCTGTATTTGAATTGTCACTGGCTTCTCTGAAACAAGAAACTAAAAAAAAAATGATTGAAAAAACAGGTGTTGTGAGAAAACCAGGAAGAAAAAAGACACAGAGGAGTCAAAGGAATGAAAGATACACATCCATGAGCATGAGAACATTTACCATGAAGGATGAGCTGGCACCAAATCTTACTTTGGAGGGGACTCAAAGCGGACCTACCTGATCCGCACCGGCCCAGAATGCATGCAGCATGAGGTGATAAACGGTGGACATACACAGCGGGCCAAACAGGAAAGGTTCCTAAAGGATTATAAAAAAATAAGTGCACAGGAAGTGCACATGACACTATATAATCAAACTCTGTCTTCACCTGTTGTTGTAGACACTAACTGTAGATTACACCTCCTTAGTTCGACGCGTGTCCACATGTGAAACGGTTCTCTGGCCACTGGACAGACACATTTCATTGACGACAAGCCAGCGCCTGACAGCTTTACTACCACTTTAATTTCATTCATCTGAACCGGGAAACTTTCAGTAAGAAGAGCTGGACAGCAATTAAAGATCGAAATGGTCCTAATAAAATCACAGCTGAGTCGAGGTGTGGCGCCCACATCTGACAACGTGAGCGCGTTTGAATTAAAAGCAGCTGTTCCAGCAGACGTCTGCTTCCTGGGAGGTTGGTCAAAGCCAGATATACCTTTCAATAATGCACGCTCAAGAGCCCAATTGTAGCCACTGGTTAAACAAATAAGCAGAAAATGGAGAGTCGCCTTCTTTGCCAGCACTTCAAGAGAAGCACTGGGAATGAATTTATCAGACGTGCTTTATCAAAGAGATCTTCTACCTAAGATGTTCTTGCCTCTTTCTTTGTACACCTCTTTGTCCCACTCGTGCCCACCTCTGGACGAAAACATTCACCCGTCAACAGCAGAGAAGTGTAATAACTGAAGCTCAGCTAATGATTCCACGGCTTCGACTTCCATCTGCACTGCCTCTTAATTCCTTCAACATCGCGTCATGATGTGAGCAATAAAACCAGCGCATGAGTGTGTGTGTGTGTGTGTGTATTGGCTCCAAATAAGACGAACAAAGTAGAGATTTATGGCATCACACAAAAGCGCTGGTCCATTCAGGAATGCTGGATTCAAACTAAGTCTGTTACAAACCTCATTATAACCCAAAAACTGGTGACTAATAACATGTGTTCTTGGAGTTCAGAGTGAGCAGGACTTTCATGTTTTAACAGTCTTTTTTCAAGGTTCTTGTTGGGCTGGACTTTTATTCCCTGCTCTTCTGCTGGGGTTGAGATTTGTCAACTGGGGTTTGGTCATAGACCGTCCACAGTTGAAGCGACCCACGACTCAAATTATCGGGCACGTATTAGTTTCCGTCAGATCAAACGCAGAAGAAGGGACGACGCGCCAACATGTTCGGAGTTTTTATTCCCGTTTGATTGCAGAGGTCTGTCATCAATTTCGTCCACGGTCCACTTTGATTATTAATAATTATTACCAGCCACGCAGAAACAATGCACATCAGCGTTTCATTTCAGCATCAAACAAGTGGCAAGCCAGTCGAGCGACAATCCATTTTCTGTTTTAACTTCTATTACAGTAAGTAATTGAAGCATTTCAGATCTACTGTTACGGCATCTTGATCCTCTTCGGTGCTGTCCTGAGAGATCCTGCATCAGTGTTTCAGGTTTTCAGGATTTGACAAGGAAAAAGTATGAGACTCAAGGCTCAGGGGCCAAATCTGTCCTGCCTAGTCATGTAATGTGGCCCACTAGAGGCCAGAGTTGGCTCACATTTGAACTGAATTCTAATTTATGGCGCACCAAAACCGTGGATCTCATGAGCCCTGGTGATCCCAGGCTCTTTTCTAGGATTGGATGTTAAGCAAAAATCCATGCGTTTGAGATTCAATGGAGATAAAAAAGAGCATCATTTTTATGTGTTGTGTCACCATAGAGGAGCACATGCAACATCTCCAGTAACTGAAATAGGGAGTGGTATTGCGTTCTGTTGTCATATTTCCAAACCCGACCGCTGTGCGTTTGAGAAAGGTCTGTTGTCTTTAAATATAATCTGCTTTATGTATCGCACGCTCTCCACATTTCTCACCAATGTTTGATGTCTGCAGGGGTCGGCATGTTGAGAAGAGAAATGTTTATGCTCTCCGAGTTGGCCTGGCTGTGAATGTCAGCTTATAAACAAATGAAGCATTTGCGTGCTGGAACTGCACCACAGGGTGTCACTCAGCACCGCCTCAGGTCAATGATCCCATTCATAGGAGTTTCTTGAAGAAAGAATCACCAATAGTTAGAGCGTCCACTGTGGGACTGTGAAGCAGCAGTCACCTCTTTTGGAGCTTATAACCCAATGAACTCCAAACTATAGCATCAGTTCAAACAACATCACTGAAATGATTTATCTATTTGATGTATATGGTTAACCCCTTCAGGCCTAAATGGTGCTTCACCAACAGTGCTCTTAGAAGCATCCTGCAGACGCATTTACAGAGAAAGATGGGAGCGTCCGACATTAGATTAAAATGCCTTCAACCACCACTAACCAGGTTCAGTAACTCATGACTGAGAATGAAAACCTTAAACACTCAACAAGACCTCTAGTCCTCAGAAACAAACTCCCTCTGGATCTCATTATTTATGGCCTCTATCAAACATTGTAATGACTTATTTCCCTTATGTCTGACACTTCTATGACAGGTGGAGGAATTTATGCACAACGGTCTGTGATGTCATTTTTACTGTTCATGATTATGGTTATGCTTGTTTAAATAAACAACACGGTAAAGAAAGAGACTATTGAGAATGTTTTGATGCCTTAACTCACACCTAGAATTCATCACTGATCATTCACATAAGAAAAGAAATGGTCCAAGGTAAATACTGTGATCAATTTATGAGCAATGCTGCCCTCTGCTGGTAATCCGAGGGGTTGCTTTAAGTTGTCCCCACTCCTAATATACATGAAGGACCTCAACTTTTAAATACTCTTTTGTCTTCACCAGACACAGCGAATCTCAAAAAGAATGCTCTAACTAACTGCGCGTCCCTTAGATGAAAAAAAAAACACTGTGTGTATAGTGTGACATACAGTGGCTTTTGTGGTGATTTTATATATATATATATATATATATATATATATATATATATATATGTCAGAGTCACATGGTAGCTACACTTCTGATGTTTTCAAAGTGTCTGACTACAAGTGTGTAAGATATTTGTCCATAACTAACAGACTTATTTACTACAATGACACTGTAATAATTTTAGTATCTCTAATTTAATTATTTTAAACAACAACAAATGCTAACAGTCTTCCTGTTGTGTACGGCGTCCGAGTTGTGAGTCACGCATGTTGTGATGCGAGTTGAATAAATGAAGGCCGCGCTGACCGCACGTGTCTCCAGCTGGTGGTCTGTTATCATTCATATCTCGGTCTCAGGCCTGGGCTTAAGTTATACAGGAGAATATGACACTCCACCCAGTTGAGCTACAGTATGTTCACACCAAGCACAATGGTCACACTTCTAGCTTTTTCCCCAAAGAACAGAAAGGACTTCCCCACTCCTGCACCACGTTAAAAAAGTAAACAGAATTGAAGCCCTTTATGCTTTGTGGCACTATATTAAATGCAGAAAATTAGGGTTTTTTCGGGGGCGTTCGAGTTCTGGATTTTCGTTCGAAATCCGAAGCAAAAAAAAAAAAAACTAGAAATTTTTGTTCGAATTCCAAGATGATATATATATATATATATATATATATATATATATATATAGTAGATACTGTATGTACAATATATGAGAAAAGATTGAAATAATCATCTCTGTGTGACTCAGACAATGCCAGCAACCGCTGCCATCAGCTTTTCTTGCATTTCACTTTATTGTTGATGAAGATTCTCTCTCTGTACACGTCATCTCAAACTACAGTGTCTGTGAATCTGGGAGCCTCAGCATTGTGACAAAGAAAGAATGTCTAATCTAATGTAACTTGGTTGGGTAAAAGCCACAGGCTTCCGTGTGCATTCAGTGCACACAACGTTCATCCATTCACAAGGCTGTGTGGAAGAAACCCGCGCAATGTCCTTTAAATAAACAGTTTGTCATCATCTTGATCCCACACTTTTAATGCTGGGCTTGTCACAATGGAAAAGCAACCAGAGCTGTCGGGCCAGTTTGCGCAGAACAGTCTGGTCCTGGAACTTCAGACTCCAGTGACCCTGCCGAGAAAACGAGCGACCACCACCAGCAGCTATTCTCATCTGAATAAGGACAAACCCCATGTTAATAATTCATTCTTAATCTTCACACATTTCACATTTAAGAAGGAGTGACGCTGCTTTAAGTTGTGTCTCACAGGTTTAAAAGAAGGGCTGTTATCAAGAATGAATAAATGGAGGAGAAATGTCTTGTGTCTTAAATGAACCTGTATTATAAGCTGCAAATTATTTAAAATATATCACATCATCAATCTTGTCATGGAGGAGCACTGCGCATTTTAGGGTGTGCATAATGTATGTGGTGGACGCCGCCTGGAGTCTTTCCGCCTCATCTAAATGCAAAGGTACAATGACGACAACGCTGTGAAGGCCACTCGTATTGTGGGGAACATTCCCACGGCTGAAGAAGGAAAGCTGCGTTGCCATGTATAAATCACAAATGGGTTATGCAAAAGTGGGCTTATGTTCCGGTAACACATTCCCAAGCCATCAAAACACATAACACCCGTCAGGGCCCAACAATCTTGATGGAAATTGGACAAAAAGATTGCGTGAGAAACACGGATTTACTGACAACTCTTCTCAAGCAGCTTTCAGATTCAGGTTGTTTCTTTTTTTTTTTGAAAAGGTGATAGTCGTCTGGAGAGGAATGAATAGTGACCTTCTCAAAAACAAGGTATTTGTACTTACAGTTCCTGCTGCGAGAAAAGAAATATTCATGCAGTTAATAACAACCGACTCGCTGAGGCTGTCATTCATGCCGCTGGTGCGAAATCACAATGTTCCTCCTTTTAAACTGAACCAAACAAAAGCGTTGCCTTAAAATGTCCATCACATAATACTGGTTTAGTGACACATCACAACAAGACGCAATAGGAATGAGAGAAAATACAGACTATGACCATTGTCCCAGTATTGAGTGGGCAACCTCAGATGACTTCTCTTGTCAAGGTCAGGCGACTGAACAGGCTGTCACAAACCTGTCATGAGTTGTGATGGGGAAATGAAGCTTGTTGAGTGGTTCGGTTTTCAGAACGCAATCAAAAACGGTTTCTGTGCCACGGTTGATGGCTTTGAATGACTTTTCAAGCAGAGGCAACACGGTTTTTAAAATGAAGATGCTCCTCACTCAAGCTCCCTTCCCGACCGCTACTCAAAAGTACAATGCAAACCACTTTTCAACGGCTAAAAAAAAGTAATGGAAATACTGGAAAAAGGTTATTAGATATAAGATCACTCGTTCCATTACTCAAGAAGTGAAAGTTGACGCCTTCAAAGCAAAAGGGGACGCAAAAGTCAAAGCACATCAGGGCCAAGCAAAGAGCAAGGACTGCTAGGTCCAACTTATCATCACTTTTAAAACTGAATTATGTTTCATAAAAGAACTCCATCAGACACCACTGGTCGTTCTTTTCATGTATTGAAAAAGTATTTGGAAAGTAGCTGTCAAGGAGTCAGTGACTTGCTTTTTAAATATGGTAATGATTCCAGAAATCTTTCCTGTATTTTTAAAAACCATTCATGAGTGAGTGAGTAAATGTCATGTGTCTGTCAGTCCATTCATTCATTTTCAGTTGCTTAGCAGCAGTGAGTGTGAAGGAATCAATCATTTTACCGAGTGTATTTTTGCGTTAACTGACTTTAAAGGTCGAAGCTTCATGGACAGATGTGATACACTGCAAGTTCCTTAACTACGGATGGATGCTTTGAACATTAATAAAGTCTAGGTAGAGGTGGAGCCTCCACAGCTACAATTCCTCCTCTGCTACAGCGACGCATTGAAAGTCATGAGGAGGATTGGGAACATGGTGGTTTTTTGGGTAGGTTGCCTAACCAAATGCCTACGCATGTCATGGGTTATTTCAGCCCTGTCCCTGTTGTGCCAGGAACATTTTTTTTTTTTAAATCACCAAAATTTGACTTTGCATTTCATTCAATTTCTTGCTTTCCTTGATGTCCACATGGTCCAACGATGCCAGCAAAGTTGATGTGGAGTCATTTTTTGAGTTTTGGAACCATGCTGTATGTTCACAGCCATTTTAATCGATTCCAATCCCATAAGTGGCTCACTCTCATACCTCTGAGTCTAATGAGGAAGGAACTTGAATGGTCTCAGCAGGGGGAGAACAGAGAGGTGCTGCTGGTGGTTCGTGGTGTTTTTGAGATAGATATACGATTTCCACATTTGGTTAAGTGATGACGCTCAACAGTCAATTCAACTCTTATAACATGATCCCACAGCATCGTGACATCTCACGCAATTGTTAGTATCACTAGAGGATGACACCTTGTTCTTGGTAAGACTTCCGCAAATATAGGAAGAAAGGAGAAAACAGTGGCAAGAAAATGCCTTTGACTGATAAGTCAAAGGGAAGTGTCACGAATCAAGGGAACGAGGGAGCAAAAGCCACGTGTTGAGGACGTGGAGCTGGACCCAAGTGCGAGTGGCGTAAGTTACAGCGAGGCTGGAGCGAGTTAGGAATATTTAATAATTAAACAAACAACAGAAACTCAACAGAAAGCGTCACCGAACCGGGAGAAACTAAGCAAAAGCTGAATGTACAATGAACTGAAAATAAATTACAAAAGAGCACAGGAAACACATGGAAACTGAGAGAAACAAAACACTAAACTCAGGCACCAGGGTTTAACACAGCAAAAATCCAAAATAGCTAGCTCACAGAACGAGAGACCAAACAAGGAGAGCCAAGAGGACGAGGAAAGTAAGCTAGCGAGAGACCGAAAAACAGAGAACCAAATTACCGCAAGAGAGTCCAAAATCACAGGAACTAGAGGAATAATCACAGGAAACAAGAAAACTCACAGGGAAACCATGGGAGGAAGGCAGGAACTGGAAGACAACCATCTGGCACATGTTGCTGGCGTCCAGGTGCTTAAGTACTAATGTGATTAGGGGTTCATTGGCTCCAGCCGTGTGTCAGAGGAACAGGAAGGGAGGCGGAAGAAACTAAAACATGACTGAAGGGACAGAACAGGAGCAGAGTCATGACAGGAAGGTCTGCAGAACACAACAATCTTGGCCAATAATTCACCCGACACTTGGTGCAGTATATCTAGGTGGATGAAGTCACCTAGTCCTCTCCAGCGTGGTTCCCCAGGACCTTTCAACGGGCCGTACTGAGAACCAGCTGGGTGTTCCGCATGTATCATGCCTATCCATTCCTTCAACATTCTGTGGCAAGACTCAGAAGGAAGCCTTGAAACGGGGTTGGGACCATCAGCCTGGAGGAATCCTTTCTAAGAAGTTTATTCTTGGATAACTTTCTTCTTATTATTCCAAATTTTGCAGGCAAAAAACACTATTTTGACTGACTATGCGCTGAAGGGGTTTATAATTACTGCACGACACGCTATCATTTCTGAAAATGCATTAGTTTAGAGTGATCTGCTGCTGGAGCAGGGCAAGCAGTGTTTACTTGCTTATGTTGTAATTTGACCTTGCCATGGGCACAAACAGAAAAAGCCACTTTTAATGGACTTTCAGCACTATTGCACCAGCTTAGCTGTTTTTTTCCTCTCAACCTGCTGTATGTCAGTGTAAAATAATCAGATCAGAAAAGTGAGCCCCATGTAAAAAAATAAGCAACAATGTTGTGTACAAATATGCAACTTACATTGCTAACAATGTATACATCACCACGGTTCGTGACATTCTGCTGTCTTCCCGTGTTTATTTTAAATCACGTCTGCCTTTTTTTATCCAAGTCTCTACGCACCATCACCTGTAAGCAAGCGCTGACAGCAGGTCTCTCCAAACATCCTCTCTTCCTTTCAATTTTTCCTATATGTTTCTGTATTTAAAGTCCCTCGACACATAACCTCACATTCTTTGTGAACGAAGGCAGCTAACAATATCGAATTGAAAGCACCTGGGAGCAGCGCCTCACACTGCCAAAATCAATTGGAAGCTAAGCGATATAAATAAACAGCAGCAACTTGGAATAACACAGTGGCAAATAAATAACTGTCTAGTGGGGCAGCTGAGGAGGCGTATGAAGATGTAACCCTTCCATCTAATTGCAAATGGCAAATAAGAATGAATTTTTAATGGCTGAATAAATTACTCGGCGGGTGTGTGAATCGATCATTGGTTTTTAGGGGCTGGACGAGAGGGACAGGAGGCCACCGGGAGAGCGTTCCTCAGCCTGCCAAGGAGAGTCGAGAATGAGTTCAATAGAGCTTAAAACCCTCACCACAAAGACAAAACTATATAAAACTAAGATACAACTATCAACAGACAAGATAAACAAGTAAAGGAGGAAACACAGATGGACACAAAGTGCAGCCACATGTGGCCCTTGTGAGGTCAAGACTCCAATGAGTATGCACTCACATTGTCATTTCCCCAACACAAATTTGCATTTATATTTTCAGCATTTGAAATATCACTGAAATTCCAGTGGAAATAGACCTTAAGTCTGACACTCCACATGAAGTGGTGAATGGTTAACTACAAGAAGGGTGGTAGTC
Organism: Synchiropus splendidus; assembly: GCF_027744825.2. NCBI lineage: Eukaryota > Metazoa > Chordata > Actinopteri > Syngnathiformes > Callionymidae > Synchiropus > Synchiropus splendidus. Next base: position 60,478,522 of record NC_071334.1, on the reverse strand, counting down.
TCGGTCATCTCTTTGTTCGCCGCTTGCACCGTGTACTTCACTGTTCTCTCATTCTCATTCTCAAGCAAACGTGAGTGTGTTAGTGTGCTCTGTCTCCACTTGGCAGCAGAGCTAGGCCTCTGCCTTCCCATAACTCCCTTGTCTCTGTAAGAAAGACTAACCTTGACTCCTCACAAGTAAAATGAACGGGTGAAAAATTGAGTCAGTGACAAACCATTGAGATTGTTCTCTTAACTCCGGTAGAATTTGTTTATTTATTTATTTGTCTCTGAAAACACACAGTACATGGGCACCCTCTGCTGCGAAGGCACATCAATAATACTTATAATGGATTTGGAGCCTTCACCTCAAAGACTGCTCCGCTCCAAAATCTCATTACGAGTGGCTCAGTTTTCGGTGAAATATTCAGCTCTTGTTCTGGCCGGATGAAGCAGCCAGGGAATAATCCAGCCAATCAAACCTCTCTTTGCTCAGTCCAACATCTTGGTCTCACTGCTGCTAAGGAATTCTCTCTGACTGATCCTTTATTATAAACCTATCTTTGCGCTGGGAAGCCTTGTCCTACGGTTCAAGGCTTCCTTGACACGAGGAGCAGAAGAATGCGGCCTGGGCCTGCATGCAAAACAGGGAACATTTGGATTGATGACAGAGTGTGTGTTTGTCCAAGTCAGCAGAAGTGTGAGCACCACTTTTGGATACATGCGAACACTAGATGGCAGTTTGACACAGAGTCAACGTTGTCTTCTAGACTCTGAAACCTTCCCAGCAATAATTGCTTTTTTTGGGTGCCACAGATTAAAGTGGTGTTTATCGCCCTCTCGATTCTTATCAGGTTTCAATTATCCTGAGTCGTCTTTGATTTTAGATGACTGTCGTGAATATTAAACTGCCGCCGCCGCGGCGTGTGTGTATTGAGATATTATGACACCGTTTAAAAGTGCCCTCCAGCTCTCTCTGCTGCTCCTGCACTATTTGAGCTTGGTCGACAATAACATTGACGTCGCTTGACAGAGGTCCATAGAGGAGTTGTTTTCTTTCTCTTCTGTGTAGTTTTATGCACCAATATTCGCACTAAGTAAAAGTTGATATGCATATTCCAAATTCTAGCTGCATGAAGTGCCTGTTACTTGAGGGGTGCGGGTGGGGACAATGGGGACAGATTAATAACAGAATAGAAAACCGACTAGAGTGTCATCTTCAAAGAGCAAAGCCAGAAATTACTGAGAATGGGGACATAAACACAGGCTCTCACCAAACAATCATTCTGAGCAGTGATTCTCAACTGGTGGCTCGGGATCCAAAAGTCACAGGTCTTGTTGTTTTATTAAACTATAAATATACTGCTACATGTGGGGTTCAAATGGCCTTTTTTCCCCTTAAATCTTTTTCTTTTTGCGCTACCTGCCATGGGTTGTGGCAGCAATTCAGGCGCAACCTATATTCTGCGTCTTCTCTAGTCTCATCTTTCATCTAAATAAAATTTGATTTGCTTCATGATTTGAGTCAGCAAAAAAGAACCACTGAAATACCTCTGTATGCTTGAGGGGTGGGAGGAAACCAGAGCTCCTGGAGGACACATAAGCAAGCATAATGGCTCTTCTCTCTGTACACTAACTGCTGCACCTCCAGCCACGAGTCCGTGAAGCTGATCAAGTTTGCGGATGATACCACCATCATCGGGCTCATCTCAGATGGAGATGAGTCGGCTTACAGGAGAGAGGTGGAGCGGCTGGTGTCCTGGTGCAGCCTCATGTTGGCTGGTTTACCCATTCCTATTGTAGACTCCTTCTGCTTCATAGGAACCACCATCACTGAGGACCTCAAATGGGAGCCAACCATCAGGTCCCTCATCAGGAAGGCCCAGCAGAGAATGTTCTTCTTGAGGCAGCTACGTAAACTACCACTGCCGACGAAGTTGCTGGTGGAGTTCTACACGGCCATCATCCAGTCCATCCTCACCTCCTCTATCACCGTCTGGTACAACAGCGCCACCTCCAGGGACAAGAGCTGACTGCAGCGCATCGTACGTTCTGCTGAGAAGGTGATCGGTTGCAGCCTGCCACCTCTTCATGACCTGTATGTCTCCAGGACCCAGAGACGTGCAGGTCGGATCAGAGCCGACCCTTCTCACCCTGGTCATGGACTGTTTGTTCCTCTTCCCTCTGGCAGGAGGCTACGGTCCATCCAGACCAGAACCTCCCGTCACAGGAACAGCTTCTTCCCCTCGGCCGTCAGACTGTTGAATTCGTCAACAGCCTTGTTGTTTATTTTATTTTATTGGGCAATAACCGCCAGGTGACTCACATTAAATACAAAAATCAGTTGGAGCATTGTGAAACCCAAGAGTTGATCTGTAGAACTTACTGTATATAATCACCAGGAACAAGAACCTGCAGAAGGAAACCATGCTCATCATTTATCATGGTTAAACTGAGGTCTCATCCAAGCATTGAAGACCATCATGAACAAACTGAAACCCTCAAATTAAACACCACGATTCCAAAGCACGACTTTTAATACAACCTTGTGAGCTGCATGAGGTTGGATAATGAAAAGTGTAATGGGTACATGAGGCCCCGGAGGAATCAATGAACCCGGGGAACATGCACTCAAAAAAATCCAAATTGATTTGGCTTTTCCATCAGCACTCATGTGGATATATTTCATTAGGAGAAGGAATTGCTTACAATCCAAAATGTTTGGAGTTTGGGGCTCTTGCAGAAATAACACTTATTACAGGGAATTTTGTTCAGTCAAGGAGACAAAATATGAGCATCCATTAGCAACAACAGCGCTGACTTAAATGAAAGCTGTTCCCTTTCAAGGACGTTTCATACCAAGAAGTGCATCACGGTTTAAAATTGAGTCCAAACAAAAGCACATACATCTGTACGTTTTTATTTCAATTGATCCACGTCTTGTATATATATACGCCCAAAATAATATCTCAAATGAGAATATAACAGCAACTTACAAAAAACATAAATCCCTTTTGAGGATACTCTTATTTAAATAAGATGTTATGACTAATCTTTATTGTTTTGAGCATGACAGTGAGTCTATAGTGTCTGCTGGTGTTGGGTCCTGCAACATCGATGCACCGGCGCATGCGCTGAGCTCACGTCGGTAACACAATCACGTGACAGTGTCGACGCGCCAAACTGTGTTTATAAGGAAGCGCATCTGTCGCCAGGATGTAACTGCTGAAACAATCTAATCTCACGGTTCTTTGTCAATGTCTTTGTGGAACTAGGGGGCAGCACCAAGGGAAAAGCAAGTTGTATGCCGTGTGGGGACCAATAATTTTCCATCGGAGGGTTATTTCAATATTTACCCAGTTTATCTCAGATTTTCGACTTGTCTTGTTCCATTCTAATTCAAAATAATTTCAAGGTACAATTTAATTTAGAATTTTTTTTAATTTTTAAATATTTATAAAATAAAATGTTCACATTATGATACATTTTTCACATTATTTAAAGATATGGAATAATAATGAATGCAAAGCCTTATTTGATATTATGATATGCAGTAGGTCTTTAAATCAGTGTCAATTCAGTCCAAGTAGGTTGCCTGCAGGGATTTTTAATGTCCAACAGGTGTCAGTGACACAGTATCAGCACAGCCTGTCATTGTGTCGAAACGCTGTATGATGCCTCATTTACCCATCATTAGTGTCTGCTACAACAAGTGACCTATGAAATACAACTCGTTCTTTTTTTTGAAGGAAACAGCTGGGCACTGGAGAAAGTGTCCCACCAGCGGAGCAGCTCAGCCAGTCACAGACTTGGTGCCCCAAGACGGAGACCACAGAAACATTGCACTTTGCTTTTAAAATATCACGGCAAATAACAGGCCACAGTAATTGAAGTTATTTTTCTCGGTGCTTCACAGTGTTTTCTGTCTTTCAATGTCTATCTTATGGCCATTCTTTAAAACAATAACAATGCCATGAAACAGCTGATGTTGTGTTCAATAAAGGAATCGCTGTGATCCACTGACATGAATAATAATAATGCCATTTCCAGACGACAATGTGAGACTGCCAGCATTACTTCACTCTCAGATGAAAATTATAGATTAACACAAGTGAAAAACGAACTTCAGATGCTCTTCTCAAGTTCATTCCAATAGACAATGGAGTCTCTTTGTCAATGACAGTCTCAGTCAGGACGTACATGCAGTAATCTGCATCGTCCGTGACTGATAATAAATTAGGAGTCGGGATAGAGGGCGCCGTGCGCACTTCAGTCGGAACTGGAAAATTTAATTTGCAATGAATTCAGAATAGTACAGATCAAATGGGGTCTGCATTGTTCTGGGAATCACAGTATAACCAACTGCTGAATTGACTTAGCGTGCTGAATGACATTACAGTGTGTGGGCGTCTTGGCAAAACACTTCCTTGTGGGGACCTTATGTCAGTATGGGGACCATTTGGCTGGACGCCACCAATCCAAGCCAATTTCAAGATGATGACATCATGATATGGACATGACTGGTTAGATTAAGGATTAGAGGCTATGGAAAGCATTATGTCAGTGAGTGGACCCCACAAAGATAGAAGTACAAATGTGTGTGTGTGTGTGTGGGTGGGTGCGTGCTTGTATAGGCTTGTTTAACCTACTTTGCCGGACCGATTCTTGACAAAACAAATCCTTGTGAGGACCATATGACGTTGTGGGAACATTTGGCTGCACCCCACGTGGTTGTTAAGGTTAGCCATTTGTTTTGGATGGTTAGGTTTAGGGTGAGAGGCTGGGGAAAGGGTTATGGCAATGAGAAACCTCACAATGTCAGAAAATATTTAAGTTGGCCACCCATGTTTCTATTGGTTGGAGTCAAATACATGCTGACTAGAAAAATGGTCACCTGAACGACTAAAAACACGGCTCTTGAAAAGAGATGGCAACCAACCACCCACTACCATATTGCTCAAATATTTTTCTCTCTCTTTTTTTCCACTTGTTTGAGCTTCAACCCTCCTATCATATTCAGTGACTCGCTGATTCTCCAGGGAGGCACTGCAAAATGTAAATAGAAATATAAATCAATGACTTGCAAATCATATTCACCATTATTTTATTTTTAAGAATGCATCAACATAGTTTGCTCGGAGCTCACACTGAATCTGAACTTTATCACTGTACTCGGCAACACAACGACAAAAATTATGAGCTGTGCTGAAAAAACAAAATAAGCAAAGTCACATGAAAACCACTTTTTTTACAAACTTAGTCAATCAAGAGCTGAGAACACAACATCTACAGAGTATGACCGATAAACATCCAAACATTCTCGGGCCTGGGGCAGAGCTCTGTGCTCAAGGGACAAGGCTGAAGGTCAATGTGATGTCTACGATTAACATTTTGCCATCTGACACAGTATGTCAATATAAAGAGCCCAAGTCTCTCTACCGACTATCGACTACCGACTAAGTTAGCGCCTCCAAATCACACAAAAGTAACTTGTCTAACTTTTGATGCCGGTCAAAAAGCAATGCTCTCACAACATTAGATACATTACAAGACACATTGTGAAATGTATCTTCTAAATTCACCGACATTATATGTGAAAGCTATGACACATTTCAAGCTAGATCAGAAAATAGCTTTCATCTCTCCACTGACTTCAGTTCAGATTTTTTGTTAACTTAGGTCCCATTAGGCGAAAGTAGATGGGTGTGACTTTTATTCATGTAGCAGTCAATGCAATATACAGCGGTACCTCGGTTTTCGAACGTCACGGAATTCGAACAAATTTGAGTTTGAACAAAAATTTTGAGATTTTTTTACTTCGGATTTTGAACAAAAATCCAGAACTCGAACGCAGCCTCTGAATGCAGACGTGTTCCGTTAGCTACATTTACTGACTGTTTTTTCTTCATATTGAGGTGTAAAACCTTTCCTGTCTCCGCACTGGACCGTGGTAGAGTGTCACAGGGGAGGTGCTCGCTCTCCACACCTCCGAGGCTGGAGCTCACTCCAGGGTTTGATGTCCTGTTGTGGGCTGGAGCTGGGACAGGGATGAGACGAGTCTGGGACAGAGCGTGACTTGGTTTATGACTTTGTCACAGCCAAACTGCACAGAAGCGCACATTCAGAGCTGGACACGCACCGGGCACCTCTTCACTTCTGGAGAGACGTCACTCACTCGGCAACCCCTCCCACATGCAGCGGCCACACACATAGAGGAACAGCGCACCTGCAGCAGACACTCTACATTCACTCCTACAAAAGACTATTTTAAGGCTTGGAACGCATTAGTTCTGGGAAAAATCGATTCAGATTTTAACAAAGCGCTTCTCGAACGGCCGTCTGGAACGGATCGTGGTCGAGAACCGAGGTACCACTGTATACTGGTGTATGACATTTCCCCATTGTGGGACAAATGAAGGCCATATAATCTAAGTTAATATGAGGCCACATCACTTACCTCCTCAACACGTCTTTTATTGTGCCGCCTCGCTGGAAGCCTTCCACACATTAATATTGCCTGTATAAACTATAACTACTCCAAATAAAGTACCATACTTAAGTTTAACATTTTGTCTCAAACAACACACTCCAGATAATCCATCTACTGAAGTGGACACCAGCTCAGGAACGCCACGATGGAGGGGATTAAGAGATTAAGAGACTTTTTGGTCTCGTTGGCTTTTGCATTTGGTTTTCCTGTCCTCCTCTCCCCTGTGTTTCCGAGGGCTTTACCTCTAAGTGGCACACTCCTGTGTGTGAACAATGGAACAGATTTTACAATTAAGATCACCTGCTCATAATCCTTGCAGTTCTGGTGCTGTGTGCCAGTATAACTCCCCGATTGGCTCGGCTGGTCCGACTGGCTCAGGCCCACCACCGATGCTGACGTCAAGCTACGACGTGTTTAATCATATTTACTTAACTCTCAAAACAGGCAGATTTTGATTTAATGTGGGTGTAATATATGCACACGCATGAACCAAAAGAAAAATACAAAATCATACCCCGAGTCATTCATACTCGGCTGGTTTGGCTCACAGTTGATGAAGAGGAAATAATTATTTCGCAAAAAAGGAACATGACTGTCACATTGAATTGTGACTTTGAAACTTAAAGTCATACTGTTCCAGTTCACGAAAAATAGATTAAATTAGATTAGATTAGAGTTCCTTTAATGACAGCAAAATATCAGACACTTTAGAGATGTATGCAAAATCATAATGGACATTGGAGAATTACCATATTGTATAATGGACTCCTTGTATTATGATGCATATCACTCAGTACACAGATACAGTGGAGCCTCGGTTCTCGACCACAATCCATTCCAGACGGCAGTTCGAGAAGTGATTTGTTTGAAATCTGAATGGATTTTTCCCATGACAATGAATGGGAAAAGAACTAATGCGTTCCAAGCCTTAAAATAGTCTTTTGTAGGAGTGAATGTAGAGTGTCTGCTGCAGGTGCGCTGTTCGTCTATGTGTGTGGCCGCTGCATGTGGGAGGGGTTGCCGAGTGAGTGAGGTCTCTCCAGAAGTGAAGAGGTGCCCGGTGCGTGTCCAGCTCTGAATGTGCGCTTCTGTGCAGTTTGGCTGTGACAAAGTCATAAACCAAGTCACGCTCTGTCCCAGACTCGCCTCATCCCTGTCCCAGCTCCAGCCCACAACAGGACATCAAACCCTGGAGTGAGCGCTCCAGCCTCGGAGGTGTGGAGAGCGAGCACCTCCCCTGTGACACTCTACCACGGTCCAGTGCGGAGACAGGAAAGGTTTTACACCTAAATATGAAGAAAAAATAGCCAGTAAATGTAGCTAACGGAACACGTCTGCATACAGAGGCTGCGTTATACACAATAACAAAGCGCGTTGTGCAGCAGCGTGCTTTTCTGGCTCTTTTCGGGGGCGTTCGAGTTCTGATCGTTAGATATCCAAAGCAAAAAAATCTCGAAATTTTTGTTCGTGAAGAGCACTTCACAGCAGAAGCAGCATCTACGTCATCACTAGTGGTGTCCTCAAGCTGACTGTCCCAGCTCAGTTGACCAGACTGACTTTACTCTCATGCTGGTAAATTGGCATGACAAGACAAAACAACACGCATATATAATTCCAACCCAGTACCCGAGATATAGCAACAAAATAAAAGAAAACTGGAAGAAAATTGTTAAATCCGTTCAAATTTCCAAGTAGCTACTGGTAACTATCACTACTGGATAGTGAGTCCAGTCCTTTAACTAAAGTGATGAAAGGCAAACATGTGATGACCTCGTAAGTGGGTTCCAGGTTGAAGCTGTCATGGTCTTCAGTCACTCCCGGATAACTGGCAAATCTTGCATGGAGTTGAGACAAAACGATTTATGGTGAAGACTTCTTGAGGGCTAAGAGTTAGATCACAAACCTAAAACACTCGATTTAATCAGCGCACTAAATCTTACAGGGGACATGGCAAATGCGACAAAATCAACATGTCTAACAGCCACTGTTCCACCTGTCGCACTCGGGTTTTTGCCATTGAGCATTACTAGTTGTGTGTCTGAACAGCTGTTATGAAGATATAAGAAAGAAATCACTGTCATTCGGAAAGTCCCATGTTCGCCATGTCTTGACGGATTGTTTATGTTAGACACCACTTCTATGAAGGTGTGGATGTTGAAAGACAATGTTCTCACACCCGATGAATGTCAACAAATATGTGATGGAGCAGCCAATAAAAGACCGGAGAGGAAACATTGTACACCAAGCTAATTAGTAGTCCCAGTTTTCCGTCTTACCATGTTGCCCAAATTGGATTATCGGGGCAACACATTCCCCTTCAATGCAATTTATTTCACCATGACGTTTTCCGATAGGGCAGAGCTGTTGTGGCTCATGCATATATTCATTCTCCGCCACTCACCAACAAGACAATGAAACCAATTTTGCTTTCTTGAAAGGGCCACATTTTATTGACAGACAGGAAAATTACAGCTCCTGTGAAAGGACGAGAACAAAGTCTGAAGGGAAGAAAAAAAAAAAAAAAAAAACATGAATAAATTACTAATCCCGCGTAAACACGCACAGAAAAACAAACACATGATGATATAATTGGACTGAAGTTGATTTTGACCAGTGGGTTGGAGAAAAGCTTGTTAAATGTAATTATGCGGGAATACATATGTAGTTATCTTCAAAAGTGACAAGAATTATTCAAGGACGAATTGCACCACAGTGGAAAAAATATATTCTCCATTTTTTTTTAACACAGTTTGAAAAAAAAACCAAACAAACTCTTAATTCTTCAGAAAGTTCAGGACATCTGCACACAAAGTAAAGTTGCAGAACTTCTGTGCTTCTGTTAGACGTCTGCATCTCAAGCTAGCAAGGTCATCGAGTGGCACCATTCTCAGAACCGCCTCACTTAAAACTTTTTCTTTTTCTATAGATGCACCAATATAAAATATGTTTTACAGACAGAGGAAAGCATACAGTATGAAGCAGAATCAGAGCTATACTGCCTTTTCCAAAGGGCAGCGGAGGACCTCCACGATACATCTAACCTTCCACTGGACAGAGATGGAGCAGTGATGAGCCACGCAGCTGCGGTACGACACTATTGTAGCCAGACAGAAGATGCTCCTGATGCCCTGTGAAAGTTATTGAGCAAGTGAGAGGAGTCCAGTGCCTTTTGACTTCTGAAGGAAGAAAAGCCTTTGTTGAGCTTTCTTCACCAGGTGAGACCAGGCCAGCACTGACTTAATGTCCCCGCACTTGAATGCCTCTCTGTGTGTGGAAGGACCTCCACAGACCTCCCGAAGGTACTTTCTGATCGGGACTCCTCGCTCACTTCTTTTATTTGGTGAGACAATACTATGACTCAAGGTCTTAATTACATCTTTTAATAATCGCCACATTGAAATAGACAACTTCGCTAAAGTAAGTGTGAGAAAAGTGCTCCTGTTATCGCAGGAAAAAAGGCATAACTTCATTGCCACTTCACTGCTTTTGATCCTGAATCCTCCCTAGGGTCGAGCGTGTGTTCAAAGAAGCAATCCGACAGCTAAACAGACAAATATTCTCCACGTTTAATTCCAGCGCTACGACATCCCACTCCCACACCCCCGTATTTTCTTCTCTGGCAGCCGTGCAGAAGATAAATACGGGATATACTTTGACTCGCATTTTGAGTAACACAGTAATTCCGTCGACAATCCTCCTGAGCATCCTTTATCTCTGCGGTGAGGCGAAGCGTTTTTTGTGTCAGCAGCAGAGATGAATACAACGATTATTTCTTATTCTCAGTGTTGACTTTTTTTACATTCTTCACCTATTGAGTAATTTCCTTAATCCCATCTCCGATTCCATTTGAACACTTGTCAGTTGTACGACTACAATGAGGTAAATTTAGTCAAATGTTTTGCCAGACATCAGGGCTTCAATGCATTCTCGCACCCTGTTTAAAATCTGTAACATCAAATTTTGAAGTTGAAAAACTGACAATGGCACGTTGAATAATAACAGATAAATTACAGTGATGCACGCAGAGAGGGAAAATTCATCAAATGGAAGATTTGATGCCATTCACAGAGTCAGAGAAGGATTTGATGAAACGGCAGAGTCCAAATCATTTTGGGCTTTTATTCAATTGACTTCTACAGTAGGTAAAAGGGCAACACTCAAGCCTGTCTGATCTGCCATCTTGACTTTCATCGATTTTAGACGTGCCCCAGACGATTCACCTATTGGTGCTACTCGACTTGGAAGACAATGGGAATCCATATTTGCCACTGGAAACCTGTGACCGTATGCATGGGTTTGTGTAGCGCAGCAAGTGCTGCCAAATCACAGTTGGCATAGACTTGCCGTTCCACAGATGTCTGGGATCATACAGGGGAGAATGAAATCCTTGAGACATTGTTGCTTACTGTGTGTTCCACACCTGTATACAAACTTTAAACGTGTAAATATCCTGTTGTTCCCTCTGCTGAGGAGGTTATCTTTTTTCTGTATTTGTCTGTTAGAAATTACATTTTCAGAAATGATACCAGGGTCAGATGGCTACAGCTCAGAGGTCCTCTGATCTAGGAATGCAGAGGGTTTTGAAGGAAGTGACCGTCACCTGTACGGCTTCAAGCAGCCGAATGCTGATGAGTCTCTCTTTTTAAAAAGAACCAACACTTGAATCATGGAAGCTGTTTGATTTAATTGTGTGTTTTTATCATGTCATCAGAAATTAATTTTATCGGTGAAAGTGTCTGCTGTCACAGCGCTTTTCCAATTATGGCGGGCTCACATCTCATTGCCTGATCGGAGCGCGGATCGGGTGTCTGGTCCTGTGTAATTAGACCACCCCAGAGTCATGATCTTGGAAAAGCAGAAAACAACAGCTAGATGGACATAGACATAAGTGTTTTGTAATGTTTGTCTTGGCAGATGACACTGTGATCTGTGGTGAGAGCAGGGAGCAAGTGGAAGATAAACTAGAGAGGTGGAGGTTTGCCTTAGAAATGAGAGGAATGAAGGTTAGCCGCAAGACAGAATACATGTGTGTGAATGAGAGGGAGCCAAGTGGACAGGTGAAGTTACAGGATGTAGAGATAAAGAAGGTGGGGGATTTTAAGTACTTCAGCTCAGCTGTCCAGGATGATGGAGAGTGTGAGACAGAGGTGAAGAAGCGGGTGCAGACAGGGTGGAATCATTGGAGAAACATGTCAGGTGTGATGAAGCAGTAGATCAGAGGGACAGCACACGTCAGGTGTTTAGGAGACAAAGTCAGAGAGGCTAGATGGAGATGGTTTGGACATGTACAGAGGAGAGAGAGCCAGTACATTGGTAGGAAGATGTTGAGGTTGGAACTGCCAGGCAGAAGGTGGAGAGGAAGGCTAAAGAGGGGATTTATGGAGGTGGTGAAGGAGGACATGAGGTTTGTAGGTTTGAGAGAAGAGGAAGCAGAGGACAGGGTGAGATGGAGGAGGATGATCCACTGTGGCGACTCCTGAAGGGTGAAGCCGGAAGGAAAAGAAGATATGAAAAGGTACCAGTGGAGGGTGTGTTTACAGATGCCAAGATATGTCAAACCTGGCTACTGTGATGACATCTAATTTTCTATTCTTCAGAAGCGTCTATCATTTCACATCACTCCTGATTTCCACTCAGTTTGGCGGACGTTGTCTTTTTTCCAGCCCAAAGTCAATCCATCAAAGTGTCCCTGGCAGTCGGAACACTGGTGTTATTATATAAAGAACTGTGCTAAACTGCAGGTTTTTTTGTAACTGACTTTCATTGTTTATCCACTGTAGATAAAACTACTTTGGTGTAAAGTGAAATGCTCAGCTGTACTTTTGTATATCTGCCATAACTGACAATGTATGTGACTATAACTAAAGGATTGCAGTCATGTTATGGTATGAAACCTCTATCAAGGAAAGCACTTTGCAGACGTCTGCCAAGCAAACCCATCCTCACGCCCATGGAGTAATATACCCGGGTTGGGATAGTAGACCTTTGCGTCCCATACTGACGACAAAGGCAGCCTCCAGCATTGCTTGTTGAAGATTCAATGGAGTGAAAAACCTTTTCCTTTCCATGTAATGTTCCAGGCGGCAGGTGTGGATTGCGCATCACATGCAGGGAGACGTTTGGAACCTCTCTGCACTGAACAGCGTTGGGTGTCATTGTTGCTCTTTACACACAGCAGTTTGAGGGGCTTTAAATAGCAGTTGACATGCTATTGAAAGTTGAATAAAAGCAGTGTCATCAACCCATGTAGTCAGGAGAGGCAGCAGAAGGCGGAGCTTGTGCTTCAACTGATAATCTAACGTGGCAACATGCAACGCTGACATCGGCTTCAGCATCAGACGGTGATTCAGAACGTCAGTTTGGATAAGTCAATAATTTTGACGGGCAGGCAGCTGGATGCAAACATTTATAAAACCTCGTCTGAGGTAAAAAGTATTCACTTTTGAGGAAGTGGCATTTTACAAAGTATCACAACACGATGATAAAAACAAAAATATTTGATTCTATAAAAGGGTGTCAACATTTAGGCCAAGCAACTGATCAACCTCACACTTCCATACGATACAATTCAAGAGCGTGCTATTGTTATGGTTCAAGACGTGGGGCGGGACCCAAGTGCAGCGATAAGAGTCACAGGAGGCTGGAACGAGTCAAATACGATTTAATAAATAGTACCAAAGCGTCACAGAAAACGGGAAGATTCCGCAACGAAATGAGTCCAAACAAAGAGCGTCACAGAAACCGGGAAGAGTCCACAACGGAATGAGTCCAAACAAAGAGCGTCACCGAAACCGTGAAGAGTCCACAACGAAATGAGTCCAAACAAAGAGCGTCACCGAAACTGGGAAGAGTCCACAACGGAATGAGTCCAAACAAAGAGCGTCACCGAAACTGGGAAGAGTCCACAACGGAATGAGTCCAAACAAAGAGCGTCACCAAAACAGGGAAGAGTCCACAACGGAATGAGTCCAAACAAAGAGCGTCACCGAAACTGGGAAGAGTCCACAACGGAATGAGTCCAAACAAAGAGCGTCACCGAAACTGGGAAGAGTCCACAACGGAATGAGTCCAAACAAAGAGCGTCACCGAACCAGGAGAAAGAATGCAAGAGTCTGTGACAAGAGAACACACAATGAGCAGTAAAACACAAAGCACACTATCGAGGTTGTCAAAACAAACGCACGCGTAGGAAATAATAGAAACAGAGAGAAAGCCAAGAAGCCACATGGAGCAGGGAGAACGAAGAGAGTCAAAATACAAAACTTAGAGCACCAGGCTTTAGAAATATCTGAACAGAAGATAAGTTACACGACAGATAAATGTACAACAGGTAGAGAGAAACAAACGGAGCGAATTGCCAGTGAGGACAAAACACATTGCTGGAGTTCCGGTGTTCTTAAACTTTGATCATTATGGGTTGATTGGCTCCACCTGTGTCCCACACAAACAGGAAGGAAGGAGGGAGAAAACAAAATGCAAGTCATGGGACCAAAATAAGAGCGGAATCATGACAGCTATACTTGTTTTTCTACGGACCATTATGAGCTTGCAGAATTGCCTTTTCAATAGTCCGCTTAATCTCCCGCCCTGGACATCATGAATGTTTTATGAGGGAGAAACTGCTCTGTTACACCTTGTCTGTTAAAATTTCATCTGCTCACAGTTTACCACGCACACTGGTGTTTTGTTTCATCAGCTGTATTTGAAATTCCTCCTTTGTGCTTCACTTTAATCAACCTTTATACATTTTTGATATCGATACTTATATTTGAAGCCTTCGGGCGATCTCGTACTGCGCGGTTCTCTTTGAGGTGGCAAAAGGATTTTCTTTTTTTTTGGGTTTAAAGCACCATTTCAACAAAAGCAACAAGGGAGTTCATGGAAGCTGACGTGAAAAAAAGAAACAGAACCATTTCAAAGGAAGATGTCAATGACTTGGCTTGACAAGGCAGCAAAACATTGAACTCGCACACAGTCTGACCGTGACTGCTCTTATTCTCAGAGCAGACATTTGAAACGACCTTCTCTGTAGAATTGGGAGTGAAAGGACTGAGTCTGGAGGGGTTGATGGAGAGGAGGCTCATGGACAAAAGTGATTGCATCCTGATTGTATCCTACCATTTTTTATGACCGACTGCGGCACATTTCTTCAGCCTCAAAGATGTCACTCTTCTGAGAGAAAAACCCCAGGGGCTTCATTAATATATCGATGAAAAGACAGAGGAGAGAAACTATTTGAGAATTCCAAAGACAGGGCGTGGAAGTGTGATGAATCGTTCAAGATGAACTGTATCACAGAATTGTAGTGTTCAGAGGCAGTTAAACACTTCACTTACCTCTGGCAAACCTGAGGAGCTCAGCCTCCGACCCACAAAGTGGCGATGAGAGTCAATCAGAGCAAAGACAAATCTCTCAATGTACATACCTGGAGAAACTATAGTGACCCACTGGCATCCGATAGGTGTGAATCATTCATGTGAAAGGCATCAGCTAGAAATAATAAAGGGACTCGTGATATTGTGAATTTTATCGTGACTTCATGCTGAGGAACATTAATGCCAAACCCTCCCAGAATGGCAGCGTTCTCATCATACAGCTTGGGTTTTACCTAGAGATGCAACTCAGGATTAATTCAAGAATCGATTCATCAAAAAAAAAAAGAGAAATGACATAGCTATCATTTCTACACTCTTATTCAATATCAGAACTGATTGTAAACAAATCTGGTCATGGACTTCTCAAAATGCGTGAACAAGTTGCCTCTTAAACAGTTTTCAGCTGTAAAAAGTAACAATTAAAAATGAAACTAAATAATGCCTTAATGGACTGACACAATAACAATATGTTTGACATCTTTTTTAAAATAAATTGTATAAAAATCTATACGTAATGATGTATATTTTGTCGAAGGGGATGTGAGAAAAAGAATAATTTATTTAAAAAACAAAGGCACATAGAGCTATAGACAAATCAAATTTTATTTGATTTAAGATGTTGTTTCATTGGTCTGTGAGGAGAGTCACCTGTGCCTTGAAACTGATCCTCTGCAGTGTGGCTCACTGTTACTGTGCTGAGGCTTGGAGCTGACAAAGATTAAGCTGAGTGAATTTCAATGTGATGTGAGTTAGTTTGGGGACGGCTGTTTCACCTTCGTCTCCCTCACACCCATGGTCTGCATCACAAGTTCACAGGAACAGAGTTTGGCGTCTGAGCGACTGTGATATTTGCATGTTGGAAATTTTTCAGAACATAATTGACAATTTTAAAGAGAAAACAAATGTGTATGCAAAGAACTGCTCAGCTGCTCAAATGGCTCTATGAATACAGAAATCAAGCGCGAGTTTTAGTGCCTCGATCGCAGTATAAGCGCCACTAAATCAGTGAAACGTGTTATAGATACAACACAAAGTGCGTGAGCCCCGACGTTTCAGATTATGTCTCTGCTTCCGTGCTCAACTCTGAACTTTCTGCGCAACGCAGTAGTCTCGCTACACCAAAAAAAACGACGACCAAATTTGTTTTTATTGACTTCATTGGTTCGTTGTTGGATCCCTACTTTTATGCCACACACCTGTTCAAATCCTGGACTTTGCAATTGCTCTTTCAACACATTCTCTCTCCCAAGGAGTCAAATAACTATTTTCAGGTGGACTTTGGCAGACAATGTTGATGTCAAAGTCAGGAGCTGCTGCAAAGCCGTAATGTGCTTTATTTGAAAGTTTAATGCATCAACGTGCAATGCAGACGGATGTCGTCGGTGTTACTCTGGAATACACTTGCAAATACCTGAAAACAGTCATTTGACATCTTGGGAGTGAGAATGTGTTGTACTAGCTGCATTGCCCATTCAGAAACAACACACTCACACAGTTAGATTTTTATGTTTTGTGGGGACATCTCATTGACTTTCATCCTTTTCCCAGCCTCAAACCCTAAACCTAACCATCCCACACAAATGGTTAACCTTAAGCAGGACCTAAACCAAACTTAAATTCAAGTTATTTTGAAGGTTTAATCCTGAAATATGAGGCTTAAGATCGTGTAACCAGCAAAAGGTCCACACAAGTTGGTGTTTCACCGATGTTTATCCACAAAAATATAGCTATGCAAACTGACACACACACACACACACACACACACACACACACACACACTTAAGCTGCCACCAGCATAAGTGCTCAGCAATCTCTGCTGGTGCTCGAGTCCTTATTCCAGAATCGCTGACCATTACACCTTTTCCTGTCCTGTAGTACAATATTTGCCTCCCTGGACTGATCGCTCTGAGAGCAAACTGGATTTGCTAATAAAATGTTGCAACATTAGTGCAGTCAGGTGTGGTTTAGGCTTGTCAGCTTTGAAGGAACTGTTAGAGACAGAGCCAAGTTCATGAACATCTGCT
The DNA here is from genome assembly GCF_027744825.2 of Synchiropus splendidus. Classification (NCBI taxonomy): domain Eukaryota; kingdom Metazoa; phylum Chordata; class Actinopteri; order Syngnathiformes; family Callionymidae; genus Synchiropus; species Synchiropus splendidus. Next base: position 60,461,655 of record NC_071334.1, on the reverse strand, counting down.
ACCTGAAACTACCTCAACATAAATACAAACGTCCACAGAGCACACATCACATGACTGTACTCCTCAGCTCGCTGAATTCATTAAGCTTATTCTCGAGTCTTAATAAACAAAGCACTCTGTAATCTCTGTTGCAAAAAAAAACAGCGCTGGACCGGCCAAAACTCACCTCAGCTTCCCTTTTATTGCACCCGGTGATGGCAGCTGCGCACCATGCTGGGGAAGAGCCAAGTGCAAGGCAGGCAACAAAGTTCAGAAGCCTGCTCAACTGTGAAATGGACTTCAAATTGAATTTAATTGCCCAGTAATACACCAAATTCAGTCTGTACTGACATAACGGAAAACACTGCTATGTTTTCTTCCAACTAAATTAAAATAAATGAACTCAGAGGCCTGGCTTTAAAGGTCATTTGAGACTCCTGCATAACTGATTGTTGCCTTCCAAGAAAAAATTGTAGTTTTAATTGAAACTTTAATGTGTCTACTACATTCTTATTGCAATCTCCCTCCAGAATGGACAAATATGGCAAGTATTGTTGGTAAAAAAAGTCCCATAACTGCAAACACACTCACTGAAACACCATTTGTTCTGTTTCTCCATGTTGGATTCACTTTATGTTGCCACTGTATGTTTTGTGAGAGAACATAACGGACTCTCCGCTGTCATATCAGTTCATCTCAGTGTTGTGATACATTTTTAAAAAAGTATCTCAGATACATGATGTACTTGTACCACTCCCTTGGCACAAGTGTATACTATAAAGGTATGATATTTTCCTTGGAGTTGGAAGAAATTTGTCTGAGGGTTCATTATTAGAGATTGTGTGTAACTTGACTGCACTGACTCCAATAAGCAGGATTCAAGGAGCATTTTCAAAGACATGAGTCTCCTTCATATCATCACGATTGGTCTTGTTATATCTGGAAGAAAAAATATTTCATGTTACAGGCAAAAATTGCAGTTGTAGTACAACATCATAGTCAAGGTTGTTTGAAGCAGGGAAAGAGGGATGTGGTTTAAATACAGTGGTACCTCGGTTCTCGACCGCAATCGGCTGTTCGAGAAGCAATTTGTTCGAAATCTGAATTGATTTTTCCCATTACAAGGAATGGAAAAAGAAATAATGGGTTCCAAGCCTTAAAATAGGCTTTTGTAGGAGGGAATGTAGAGTGTCTGCTGCAGGTGCGCTGTTCCTCTATGTGTGTGGCCGCTGCATGTGGGAGGGGTTGCCGAGTGAGTGACGTCTCTCCAGAAGTGAAGAGGTGCCCGGTGCGTGTCCAGCTCTGAATGTGCGCTTCTGTGCAGTTTGGCTGTGACAAAGTCATAAACCAAGTCACGCTCTGTCCCAGACTCGCCTCATCCCTGTCCCAGCTCCAGCCCACAACAGGACATCAAACCCTGGAGTGAGCCTCGGAGGTGTGGAGAGCGAGCACCTCCCCTGTGACACTCTACCACGGTCCAGTGTGGAGACAGGAAAGGCTTTACACCTCAATATGAAGAAAAACAGTCAGTAAATGTAGCTAATGGAACACATCTGCATACAGAGGCTGCGTTATACACAATGACAAAGCGCGTCGTGGGTCCACTGAGCAGTCTGCGCATGTTTTTTGCGGCTTTTTTCGGGGGCCTTCGAATTCTGGATTTTCGTTCGAAATCCGAAGCAAAAAATCTCAAAATTTTTGTCCGAACTCCGATTTGTTCGAAGTCCGGGGCGTTCAAAAAACGAGGTACCACTGTACCAGAAAGTCGCACCAAACTGTGGACAGACATTGGTGTCAGAGAATGCTGTCAATGTGCTTCTATCCATGTGTATTCTTTTTGAGCTCAGTTTTACTGCTGTTGGTGGGATTTGGTCACTCACAAACACATTTAACTATTCCTGCAAGCACTTGCTGTACTGTGAACCCAATAATGGCTTTGGGAAGGGTGCCTTGAGTATGGACCATAGAAAACCTTCCCCCTATTGAGGTATACGATACTGGTATAGAGTATAAGATAAAGGGCTTGACAGGTGAGCAACAGAACAGACTTCCATGGTGCACAGTAGCACAGTTCCCAGTTTGGATTCTATAAAATCAACTTTGGAAATTTCTCACACGACATGTTTCCACTGAACCGTCCAGTTACAATTGGTAATTCACAGGTGACATTTCTGTTGTTATGCCTTATAAGTTGCCTCCCAGGTACAAATAAAGTTCTACATGAATGTAGCATGTTTTTAATGATGCCATGCTCCATTGGTTTGTGAAGCTAAAGCTTTCCACAGATGACTTGCTGGACGCATGCGGGGGAGCTCTACATCTACCATCAGTGCCTCACAAAAGCGCTGTGAAAATGCTTCATTTACATGCGTTCTGGGCTCCAACTGGAGATGACAGTTTGGGCCTGCATTCACTGGTTAATATTTGTCTCAACGTCCTCAACAAGAAGCATACACACATTTGAATTTCGTCCCCCTGACTTTTGTTTTCAGCAACTACAATGGCTGCCATCGACTGAGATTTCAGCACAGCCTGTGTGTGTCTTTCTTCATCTTGGACGTCATTCCCTTAAGTTTAAAAGAGGTTATTCCAGACAAGCATAACAGAGCAATCTACTCCGGATTAAACAAATTCATTGACTAAAAACAACATTTTATCGGAGCCCAGACAGGGTCAACATATTCCAGCAGTGTAGGCTTCAGCACTGCAGAAAGAGTACAGACAGATTCAGAGCTGGTCCCTTCTTCTTCATCTATTTTCATGTAGTCTCACTCGCAGATCTCTAATCTAACTTAGTACAAGATGTTTGCAGAGGAGGATATTCCGACTTCCCTTTTTCTGCTTCTGCTCCATCTCCTCACTCCCTGTGCGGCTTTTTGATTTATTGAGACTGTTGACATCAAGGTGGTGCCTGTGACATAAATCGCAAAGCAATAAAAGAGTGAAGAGGAAAGGGAGGTGTTTTGAAGTCAGAAAAGACTGCCTCACATCTGCCTTTGATTTCCAAACGCGTTTAGGTGCTGATGTTAGAACATGGACAAATGAAGTCAGCAGGTTTTAAAGTCAGCAATAAAAACAGTCGCACATGCTGCAGCAGAAAAGCTCCTCACAATTTTGTGCATCTTTCATCGCACTGCATATGGGTCTGATGTGTTTGCGTTGCTAAGTAAAAACGTCGTCATGCTTAATAACTGGAAAGCTTTTTGCAAAAAAGACCCAATATAGCCAGGGTGTGACGGAAGACAGACCTACAGCTGAAGGGGTAATGAAGTTGGTGGTTAGCCAGGCTGAGATGAACTGGCAGAGGAAAGCGTGAAGCGGGCCAACAAGGGTAGGAAAAAACAATTGGAATTGACAGGAGACCTCTGGGCGACAAGAGAGTTTGGCGCTGTGGCGTTGGCATTGCAGCCCTCCACAAAAAGTCTGAAGAGGCAGCGGATATATACAGTGGATATGTGATGGATGAGTGAAAGCCAGATGATAATGGAGGCCTCATCATATTCAGGCTGACGGAGGTCAAGGAAATGGCTGTCGGAGCAGACTAGAACCTAAAGCAAAAGCAGGACTTGATGAGCAGGAGGTTTGTTTACCAGTCTCAGCAGGAACATACACTGATGGTTGGTTGGTCAGTATTCAACCTCACTTCTGTCCGGTGGCAGCTGGTGGAAAAGAAAAATCCACATTCAAGTCAATTTCACATTCAAAACTTATCAATGCATTTAATTTAACACAAAGGTGAAGAGCACATATTCATTCTTCATTCTTGCACAGTTTTATACTATGCTGAATTTGTGTTTTATTTAGAGTTTGGAGCTGTTAAATCAAGCTATAAAAGCTATAATTGAATATTAAATGTAACATTGAAGTAGGAGTCAGAGACTGACTGACCACATATTACAAATAAAAAGCATATTCTATTATAGAACTAAGTTATGTGGGTTCATTGGAGGGTACTTGACGCATTACTCAACATTTGAACAAACATGTCTATATGATGAACATTTTGTTTATTTTTGATTTGTCTCCAAAATGTGTCTCCAGTCAGTCAGACACTTGACTGACTTGGCATCACGGTGGTGACATGTAAATCATGCCAATTATGTCAGTCTAGATTTCTCCCCCCTGCAGTGGAAATATGTCAATGCACCCGATACAGACAAAATCACCCTATTTAATGGGAGTTTTTTTTTTTTTATCGTACGCATCACCCATTCAGATGAGTCAAAGGGCTCCTGCTGTGCCTCCTTGTAGGTAGAGAAGGCAGCCATCACACCATTCAGTGAGAGAGGGATGAGTTTAGTTTTGCTGCAATGAATTATGGGTCGCAAGACACATTTTACCTTAATAACGTGGCTAGAGAATATCATGGCATTATATGTTGGTGGCGTCTGGTCATTCATGATGATGTATCAAAAACATTTTGGTCACCCTGACACAATCTCATGGCTAAATGAGGTAGCATATATAAGTACTGAACCCAATTTCATAACAAGTGAGATGAACCTATGGCATGAAAGACAGCTGGGCTGCTTTGAACAGCCTTTCTTACCAAGCAGTAGGCACAGGAGGAGCCAAATGGTCCATATGAATGTATGATATGTACTCTGAAAACCACCATTTCAATGATTGCAAGGTGATACGACACACCAATGAATGGAAAAACGCATTGTCTGTATTATAAAAAAGAACAAACTTATTGTTCAAAATATTATTTTTGCTTTTAAATACATTTATTTATTAATTTTCTCATGTCTTCAACATACTTTGGTGGGCAGTGGGGCCGCACCCTGGTGCTCTCTCCTGACCAGTCACAACTGGATGTGTCTCTAAAGTGTTTCTCATCCATCTCTGCTGCAGGAGCTGGTAAGCAAGGCTTTCACTTTTACCTCAGCAATGACATACATTCAGCGTAGTGTATGGTTCACGTGCTGTATGTTCGAACAATAGATGTACTGCCTGTGTTGTGGTCTTAACCTGGGTGACAGAATCCCTCAGGAACACATCCTGGCAAAGTTGGGGGCTACAGTGAAACATTTGGTCACACTTAAGATTGGGAAGACATATTCACTATTAATATGCTTATTACTTGCTCCTTTATAGTCAATAATCAGTTGTTATGCTGTTGTTTAGCGTGAACAGTCTATGGCTTCATCAGGGTAAAGTATAGTTAGACGCGAATCAACGGTACTTTATTCTGACTACTTACAGGCTGATGTGTTGCTTATACACATGAGTGAGTCGGAATTGTTTTCAATGTTTTCAAATGTTCTTTTACTGTCAGGGTTGCTTTTGAGTCATGGAAAACACATTTCATTATGGGCTCTGAGTGATGGCTCTGATAAACCAAAATGCAAAACTAAACAATATTACTGTATAATGACAGTACTTTGTTAAAACCTATTGTACTTGTGTATGTGCTCCACAGGGCTCCATTATCATTTTACAGGCGGTGAAATGAGCAGGACAGAGCTGCTCTAAAACCTCCAAATAGCTAATGTTCTATTTTAACCCACAAGAAACCACCAAGTTCCTTCTCAAATCCACATGTTCACTCTTGTGCTCGCAGGACTCCTGGGTGCCAGTGCTACTGCTGCAGGCCATACGTCCCTTACACAGATAATGACTGCAGAGAAAGTTCTGGCAACATGTCAACTTTTTAAAGCATTTGTTGGGCTCCAAAAGTGGTGCATAACTGCTGCATGAATAATGCTGCAATGGTTTGTGCTACTTCTGTGTCATTAATATATCACAAAAAAACATGTTTTTAACAGTGAACAATGAAGCACAATAGTAAATAATATTAAGATATTGTTTGAAAGGATCTTCTCTGGGCTGCACAAACTCACACTGGGAATTTAGAGTCTTACATTTGTCTGTGTAAACTTTGGACTGTGGGAGGAACTCAATAAAACCAAAACCAAACTAGAAGAATCAAAAATTGAATCAAATTATTCTCGAATAAATACAGAGTGACGAAACTGAAAATTGCTGATTATTTGCCTGCAGGTGTAAGACTCAAAGGTTGGAAGTCCAAATAAGGCCTAGCAGACTTGAATATGGGAAGTAACTCCAGGAGCAGGCATCATTTTGCTGCATGCAACACTGAACTTGTGAACTCCTGAAACTCATCTCCTGCAGAGATGTGAACTTTGACCTGTCGGCAGATACACCAGCCCATCTGTGCAAAAACACAATGCATCATTATGACACACTGTTAAGAACCATCATTCATGCTCCCTGCAGTTGGACGCCGCTTCAGTTTCTCCGCGCCGACATTGACAAATTGTCCTTTCATACAGCCGTTAGTAAAGTGAAACCAGTACGAATCTCCCAATATCTGGCCTTTGACGTGTTTTTTCCATTAGTCAATGAGTTAGTCTTTCCACGCCACTGAATGTAACATATCATTAAACTGACCCAGGAGCCCTCTCTCACTTCTCAGAAGACCCAAACTCCATGTTTAAACAGGCCACTGACAAAGCTATACAGTACCGGCAAAACGTTCGGACACACCTTCTGATTCAGCGTTTTTTTCTTTATTTATACTACTTTCTGATTGTAGATACTCAAGTAGATACTAATCTGATTGTAGATACTCAAAGTAGCCACCTTTGGCTTTGTTGTTAGCTTCATGATGAAGTCACCTGTTTGATCAGAATCAGAATCAGATTTATTGCCATGGTCAGTGGGGAGCCCACTGACTAGGAAAGTGTCTTGGAATAAAGTGCAATAAAAAACAAATAAAATAAAATAAAATAAAATAAAATAAAATAAATAGAATAATATAACAACAAGGCTGTTCACGAATTCAACAGTCTGATGGCCGAGGGGAAGAAGCTGTTCGTGTGACGGGAGGTTCTGGTCTGGATGGACCGTAGCCTCCTGCCAGAGGGAAGAGGAACAAACAGTCCATGACCAGGGCGAGAAGGGTCGGCTCTGATCCCACCTGCACGTCTCTGGGTCCTGGAGACATACAGGTCCTGAAGAGGTGGCAGGCTGCAACCGATCACCTTCTCAGCAGAACGTACGATGCGCTGCAGTCTGCTCTTGTCCCTGGAGGTGGCGCTGTTGTACCAGACGGTGATAGAGGAGGTGAGGATGGACTGGATGATGGCCGTGTAGAACTCCACCAGCAACTTCGTCGGCAGTCGTAGCTTCTGTATTGACTACCTGATCAGGTGACTACATCGTGAAGCTAATGGCCAGAAAGCCAAGCGTTACCAAAGGAGTCATCAAAGCAATGGGTGGTTCGTAGTTGTAATGCATACATATATATATATATATATATAGTGGTACCTTGGTTCTTGAGAAGCTTCTTCGAGAAGCGATTTGTTCAAAATCTGAATCGATTTTTCCCATTACAAGGAATGGAAAAAGAAATAATGCGTTCCAAGCCTTAAAATAGTCTTTTGTTGGAGTGAATGTAGAGTGTCTGCTGCAGGTGCGCTGTTCCTCTATGTGTGTGGCCGCTGCATGTGGGAGGGGTTGCCGAGTGAGTGAAGTCTCTCCAGAAGTGAAGAGGTGCCCGGTGCGTGTCCAGCTCTGAATGTGCGCTTCTGTGCAGTTTGGCTGTGACAAAGTCATAAACCAAGTAACGCTCTGTCCCAGACTCGCCTCATCCCTGTCCCAGCTCCAGCCCACAACAGGACATCAAACCCTGGAGTGAGCGCTCCAGCCTCGGAGGTGTGGAGAGCGAGCACCTCCCCTGTGACACTCTACCACGGTCCAGTGTGGAGACAGGAAAGGTTTTACACCTCAATATGAAGAAAAAACAGTCAGTAAATATAGATATATAATATATATATATATATATATATATATTATATATATATATATATATATATATATATATATATATATATATATATATATATATATATAATATATCAGTAAACATCGTTGCTTTGATGAGCTTTAATATTTTCCCCCTGTTGTTTCTATTACCAGTTGGAACCAATCCTGCAGTCATACTTTGTCTTTATCTACCTCCTGGTTCCAGACTGCGGCACCTGATGGTACTTGTTCCTGCCTTGGTAAGACTCCGTTCTCCAGCTTCTTGGTTACAGTATCTCCTGGTGCTTTGATTTGTTATTTAGCCTGTATGTTCTTTACCTCTGTATGTGTGTGAGTGTTGGTTCTCCTTGGAGGTTGGTTTTGACTTATATTTTCTGTTGTTCTTGTTGTTTTTCCTCGTGTGTGTTCCACCACCTCACGCTTTTTGTTATTTGGGCCTCATAGTTTTTCTCAGACTCCTCTTTTTAAGGCTGGATTAATCTCTCGTCTGTTTTCTGTTCCAGATTCTTCCCTTCCTGAGTGTTGTCGCTTCACTTTCGCTGCGACGTCTTCTGCTCTAGTAATTGTGTGTCATTTATTTTGTGCTCTTTGTGTTAAAAGTACTCGTCAAACTTGATCTCGTGGTTCCAGTCTTTTGATGTCTTTGTGCTTAAATGTGACACATGGATGGTGCTGAAAAACTCAATCAAACTCAAGTGTCGGCCTTAAACTGTGTCCTGACAACTTTTCTTTGATTTCTTTTACACTTATCAAGGTTGAAGACAAAGTCCCAACTGAAGCTGGCGTAGAATAGGATGAGAAAAACCTACACAGTTGCCTTTTATTCCTCATCACTAAGAGAGTACCGAAGAATCCTATTCTTTGATTGAAAATGGCAAAACACTGTGAACCTGGGGTGCGTGACTGATCCACCACAACAAGAACTGTGTCTTGAGGATTGTTTAATGCCTAGTCCTTGTAAGTACAGTTTAACTGTTATGTTTGTTTCCTTTACTGTTGAAATATATGACTTCTCTACAGGGCCAAGATGCTTTCAAGGGCGAGCTCAGAAGGATAGTCGGACGCAAAGGACTTGTCTGATTTATAGCCTTCACATTTTTTAAAGTGAGTATTACGAACTGAACTTGGACATGACCCAAAGAAAATCTGTCTGACTCAACTGAGGATGGTCGCTATGAATGATTCATGAAGGAACTTTGCACATTAAGTTCGCAGGAGTAGATGGTTTCTTTAAATCCTAAAAACAGCCCATAGGTTGATGCTTGATGCGAGGTTGCTCTGAGGTCAACTGTTATATCATGGAGCACGATGTTCCTTTGAGTTCACTCATCAGAGGATCAAGCGCCGATCATTTTTTCCTTCACATTTGACATGCAGGAATTTCAAAGGCTGTTTGACTTATTTAATAAACTCAACATGACACGACATAGTGGCATTATAAAAAGCATGAAAGGAAACTCAAATTGAAGATTACAAAGTACATTTTTAGCACGATCCTGCAGTGTACGGACGTGTGAGTTGATGTTCTATTTGATTTATTTTTTTTCAGACAAATCCAAAACTTTGTCTGAAAACAAAAGACTAGTGGTGTCTGGCTTAGAATCCCTTGATGTGAGCAGTCCTGCCCAGCCATTCCTTCGTCTCGGCTCATCCGAAATCCTGATGTCTGTCTGTCTCTTAGCACTTTCCTATTGTACTGTATTTAGTAGTGATTTTTTTAACTGCTATTTTATATATAGTACTTTTTTCACTGAGTAACTGTTAAACATGCCGACTTGTGTCTCATCCTTACCTGTATGAAAAGAGCTTTAGAAAAAGAACATAGATTGTCAGATGCTCTGCTGACTCTCAAATGAATAGGACTAAATGTCCCTTGGGATTAATAAAGTTTTTATTATTTTCTTCATATTCATTCATCAGTGAGCAACAAAGTGCAACAGCTGAAACAAATCCTCTTTTTAATTGTTTAGGTTTTTTCCAAAGCTAAATTAAAAGCCAATTTTTGGATTCCTGTGTTGACTCTCTGGTTGGTCTAGTTACTGTTCTGTTGCATCAAGATCCGGTTTAATGGAGCAACGTTTTACCAGAGCTGGTATTGTCGAGTCTGGGGGCAGTTCAAAGAGGCACAACAAAATAAATGGATCATATTAAGTGACAATGTTTTCTCCTGTGAACATGTAAAACAAAGAAAAGGAATTGTTAGCTGATATGAAAGTGTCATAATCTACTGATCTATTTGTAATTTATTTTTTGCTCAAACAACTAGATCTGCTTTGATGAGAAATTTGAATTAAGACTTTTTTTTTGGTGTTATCAGGACAAAATGAATGATTCTATTCATTTATATTACTCCCTCAGTGATATGCTTGTGGCGTTTTGGCTGAGCAGGATTGAACCGCAGCCCACTCAGTGTTGAGGAAACAAAATGTCCACAGAGATGGACTCGTCTCATAGACACCACCAGCTACTGAAGTGGTGCAACTCTCCACCTGAGGACAGTAATTGTCAGATCTGGTCACCCATCATAGAAGCAGATGTTTTGATCTGGAAGCAGCTCCATCCATCTTTTGCTTATTAGTTGCTGACCCTCATGCGTTGCACGCAAATATTATCACTCTCAAGCATGTTCGAGGTCAGTCCCGTAAATACACAAGGCTCAATCACAGGTGAGTATCTCTCATGAGTTTTTCTTTATCTCACCGAGTGTGGAGACAACAGTGGACTAAGCTAATGTGATCTTTCTGTCTTCCTTACGATAAACAGCAACCATTGCAAGTGTGACAACCTTTCAATGGAGACCAGTGCTTTACAGCTCTGCTTTTTCTTCCCCAAGACAGAGTTGTCTTGAATGGAGGCAGGCCCCAACCGAGTTCGCCCTGGAAAATTTGAGGCAGATGCTGAAGCTGAATAAAATGTAAAATGCTTGACTGAATACTGAATATCTCTTCTTCTACGCTTCCGGCTATTTACGTTGTGCTTTGCGCGTGTAAGAGGAGTGCTGTTGGGCTTCAATGCTCACTGCATGAGCATGTGAACCGGATAGCGTTGAAGGATTTTAACTTCCAATCAGAATACATTCGTTCAGATCATAGGGAAAGAGCCCATTGACTACTGTCCTTGATGTGTCGCCTAGAAACTCGATCAGAGCCACAGATGACGTTTAATATCAAACAAAAGAATTTCCTTGACACCACTTGTTCACTATTGACAAAAATGATCAGCATCATTATTAAAAAAAAAAAAAAAAAAAATATATATATATATATATATATATATATATATATATATATATAATTTTTTTTTTTTTGCAGCTCAAAACAGGCTTTTTAATATTATAAATGTTTGCTGCTAAGTAACTTGGGAGTTCAGATGCAAGTGGTTCAATATTCAAGAACGAACAGTAACGGAGGATGTTCGCACAGCTGCAGCTTTGTATAATAAATGCACGCCTTGCACATTTTATTCATGTACATAATGTCATAATTAGAGTGTACTTTGATTCAGAAATGCGCTCATCTGCGCGCTCTCTCCCTCTTATCTTGATCACAGGGGAAGTTCTGAATGAGAGAATCATTCGTTAAATCGTTCTCAGGGTTCATGGTCTGTGTTGGCGAGAAAAGAAAAACAACAGCTTTATCTTTCATCCCACTTTTATAATGTGTCGTCCAACCAACTTGTGATGTATGCTGAAGTGCACTAATGTGCTCAATTGCCCTGCGGCTGTATTTGCAATTTAATTAAGAAGTGATATGTGGAATAAATGGAAGCTTCAACGTTTTTGAATCACATGTGAATATGACAACACAACTTTGCTTGTAAGAGAAAGCCCACGCAGCTGGACTTTTTAAATCGTCCCTATGTTTGAGGCAACTGAACCTGGGTCAGTTCCACACCAGCAAAGCGATAAGAGGCAAACTTATCCGCTGGGATCGATCTATTCAGGTTGTTTCCTTTTGTAGTCGACTCACGTTCTCTCAGTGACACCCGCAGCTATAGATACTTTAGAGGCTTCGAGGTTTCATTGCTTTCAATTTGATTTCTTTTTTCTCTTTTTTATAAAGAAGTGAAAAAAAAAACTGCCTGATATTGGTAGTTAATTCATTATTTCATTGACTTGCACTACTTTAATATCAATAACCTCCTCCTCTGTGTTGATCTCATGGCAGAATGTCAAACTACAGATGCATGTTCAGTGAAAAATAATAAAGAGGTTATGAAGAAAACCAACTTAAATGTACATCAGGGATTCACAGCTCAAGGAGGAACATTTCCAGCGTAGACGCAGGTATTTGTTCTGTGCCTGGAGGCAATAAGGAGTCAATCTGAATTTTCTATTCGTCTCCAATTACTGCAGTGAGTTCACCCCAGTCTGGAGTTGTCAGAGCCGTTTTGACATTTGAATTTTCAGTGATTTTGAGTACGTAAACTCTGCACGAGTCAACATGAAATTTTCATCTTCACATGATCATCCTAATAGTGAAAATGTAGATTGTTGATTGTTCGCAAGAACTCAAATCAGAGGTGTAGTTTATTTATATATATATATATATATATATATATATATATATATATATATATATATATATATATATATAGTAACAAGTTCATTACAATTAATTACAACATTATTACAATTAATTAATTAGAACAAAATAAATATGTAATTTAATTTAATTTAACAGTTTGCCCTCCAGACAACACTGAACCTTTGTAAGTGCAGGAGTTCCTGGTCCACTGACCACACTGGTGCACAAGACACGTAACATAACAACAACAACAAACATGGAGGAATCCCTGAACAAAAGCAAACAAAAGCATCTGTTTGCTTTTGTTCATGGATGTTTTTCGCTGCACAACGGCCAGGGTTTCCACTACTCTGAATGGACTTGAAATTCTTATAAAATTGTAATTCTTATACAAATATTTTCAAGACATGAAAAGAGCTTTAGTTTAAATAAGGTGATGTAAAAACTTGAATATAGCCACCATCCTGATTTATTGTGCCATTGTCAAACCAATTATTTTGTTGTTTAAATGTATGTGTGGGTCCATCATTTGATTCAGTAATATACCAAATTCATTCATATTGAAAAATGTGGCTTCTTGTGGCAAATATTCTGATACCACATATATGTGTCATGCAGTTGGAGTGGTAGGTTTCTTTTGGCTTGCCAAACCTTTCCTCCAGTGAGCATGCATATATTAGAAATAACAGCAGCACAGAACCGCTCATATTTGAGAAAATAAAATAACTGACTCCACCTCTCCTGAACCACACAAAAACATCCCTCAACAGTTAATTACACGCATGGCTTTTAAACCGTATAAAACAAATGTGCTCCGGTGCTTTTAGCTTTATTGACTCATAAATATTGCAATCTATCAGGCCATCACAGCCTCTACACCCAGCCACTCTCTGTAATTACTTCCAGTATGTGTAAAACTAGGAATCCTGCGTTTGTTCTCCAAATAAAGTCCTTTGAGGATATATTTTGTCATGGTGTGCTATTGGACAAAACAAAAACGGCATGTATCCCAGCATAGAATGTTCAAGGAAGCGTTTTGTTGAGCAAATATTTTTTTTTAATTGTTTTATTTTGCAAATAAAAAAAAACAAAAAAAAAAAAATAAAACTTGTAGCTCTTAGAGGAGAGAAGTAATTGACCATAAAATCAGAGCTAAAGTCTGTTTTTGAATTTTTTATTTGCCCTTGTTCCAAAACCATTTCCTAACTTTAACTTAGGTCATAGTTGTCCTGCTGCTTCACATATGCATTCATCAAACAGAAACCAATTGCACAAAAAGAAAAATCCAAAGAAAAAAAAAAATGGATTGCATTGTATTTTTAGAATTTAAGACATTTTACTTGAATCTGCCCAAATGAGTTTACGTTTCCCACTGCAAACCTTCCAAGGATGATGCAGCATTTTGTGTGCTTCTTTGCTTCAGTTTCAATCCCTAACTAAAGATGTAATGGTGTCACAATGCAAATTGAGGTGAACCTGTAGTTGGTAACTGAAAAATGTCCGCCGTAAATAAAGGATGTACCGGCTTAATTTTTAATGCGATTAAATTTTTTTTTTATTCTGGGAGGCTACACAAATTCCCCTTTTTCTCCTCCTCACAATGCAAGACACATGGGAGACCTCCTTGAAACATTCATCCACATTCTCATCTTTGGCAAGTGTGCGATCATTCATGACCTTGTTCGCTGAAGCACAGTCCATGATTATTAAAATACTGGTTGGTGCTTTTATCAGGGACAGATGTACAGTGTATAACACATCTGAAAAGTGAGCATAATTTTCATTCCAAGAAGGAGGTCGTAAAAAAAAAAAGACACTGAATATCTTTGTGAGAGCTTGGAAGGATCCACGCACTGAAACTGTAAATATCAATGGCAGAACTACTCCCAAACTAACTTCCAATCACTTGTTATGAAGCTGTTGTAAAAGGTGATTTTAGGGGGGTGAGAGGATTTTTACACTCGATAAATGAAACTTGAAATTACAAAGAATAGTCAATGATCATAACACAAGTGTTCCAGCACTTCCGTACACTTCATCAAGATGTGCTTATTTTAGAGCGTGTCAAAACCTGCATGACCTTTCCCAGAAGGTCATGCAGTTCCTCTCAGAACGCAGACTTTCCTCCTGTGAAATCGCGATGTCACATCAATTAAAGTCACTTTTATTCCAATTATTAATCTTTCATTGCTTCCGGACGAGCCCATGCATTATGGATGTGTTCTGACCCTGGCTTTAATTCTGAGTGGCAAGCTAAAGTTTAATGCTGGCGCTGACACACTCACGTACAATGAGCCGGGGACTGAAGTCAGGAGGTTGAGTGAACCCCCCTGTGGCTCAGATTTTCTCATTAAATTCAGTTGCTGGGCAATTGTTTTGTTTTCATGTAGTGCCAAACTCTTTCAAACATTTAGTAAAATTCATTTTAATGTGGTGCAAAACCCATATTGCAAACTCGTTTTAATGTAGTGTAAAACTTGTTTGAACGTATTGCCAACGTGTTCTAATGTAAACATGCGGACGCCTTAGATAAATGCTACAAACAGTTCGCTTGTAGCATCATTGCCCATCACCTCGCTGCTCCCTCTAAGAAAGCTGCACATTGATCCCAGTGCCAGAGATGTTCAATACTTCAATACTTACCGCCTGACCTCTGATCTTGATCTTGGCAGAACACCTGGCCTTGCTCGGTTCATCCTCTAGGAAACCTGCTGTTGAGCGTGTTCTGCTTGCTGCATCTGATGCTTGTCTTCTTGCATTCCACCTGGACCATCTCCTCTTCGTCCACTACTTCCTCCGTCTCCTTTTCATTGTTTCCTGCTATTTGCAACGGAAAGTTCAATCTCCTTTGCAGGGTTCGTGAAATCCTTGAAAGTGCAGGAATTTTGAAGCGTTGTTTTCAAGGTTTTCAATCTTAGAAGAGATGCTTGAAAGTGCTGGAAATTATTTTTCACCGATGACTGTTTGCTCCCCGGTTGGCACCGTTTACATGTTGAAGTACTGCTGCACCACAATATTTAACTTTCACCTAAAATGGAAAAGTTCAAATACTTTATCTCGACCAGCAAAGCAGGTCGCACCAATAGCTCAATAATTGTTTTCTGCACACATGGACATAAAGCAAATGTTACAGTAGATCAGATCACAGATGTCATAGGCTTTATAGATTAGTTTGAGAAGTGGTAAATGTTTTTCAAGGTTTCTTTAAATTTTCCAGTTTTGTCCCCATTTAAAGTTAAATGGCACAATTCACAATCATTTTGCACTTCAACCCAATTTATTCCGTGGAGAAAAGCAAAGTGCTTGTATTTTGTAACATAGCTGCCACATTATTTAAGCGAATCCTATTGTGACTGATCGACTGAACATTCACACCGGCAGTGACTTTTTAGTAGCTGGTAGCTTGCTCGGGTAGTGATTCGTTGTCACCTGCCCGGTTCGAACTTGTGACTTGTGGGTGAGCTCATGGCTGTGCCCTCCACAGCCGAGTGGCTGTCCATTGCACAACAGTTTGAAGAGTGATTTAACTTTCCGCTTTGCTGTTGGGCCATGGACAGGAAACATATCGTCATGAAATCCCCACCAAACTTAGGATCTCTTTTTTACAACTACAAGGGAACTTTTTCTCTAGTTCTCCTTGCGGTTGTGGACTCCAAACACTGCGTCCGAGAGATTGATGTTGCTGGGTACAGGAGAAGTAGCGATCCTGGCAAATTCAGCCTTTGGTCAGGCTCTGAGATCCGCTTCTCTCTCCCTGCCTGCCGCTTTTCCCTTGCGGAAGAACCTCATGAGACCATTCCCTGGGCGCTACCTCCCTCCTGAGTGAAGTGTGTTGAGCTGCCGTCTGGCTGGAGCCCGGCTGGTTGTTGGTTGTTTATCTGTCCTGATGTTGTGGAGAAGTGCGTGAAGGCTACGTGTGTTCTTCACAATTACATACGGATGTCAGCAGGGGATGCATCAGCAAGACAGAGCGTGTCATTTCATGTAGGGGAGCCACTTGCAGGTATGGAAGCATGGAAGCTCTCCGGCTGAGGGAGACCTTTGTGGAGTGGGAAGTTCCATGGCAGCCACACACCTAGAGCACCTTCAGTGCACCACAACGGCGCTTTAAAGAGCCACACACCTATTTCAAAAGAGCAAAAGGTCCTTGCATATTATTTAGTGTATCATCTCTGCAACAAAATAAAACTGTGTCCGTTTGTTTAACTTGAGTTGTTGAGTTTTGCACTGTGTTTTTCAATTTCTTTACTTGCAACTAAGCATTTCTAACAAAACCAAGGTTCCCAGTCAAAATATTTATTTAACAAAAATAAACACATTACTATACATAAACTTAAATAGACTTTCTTCATGAAAGGAGCTTGCCTGGACGGATGAGGGACTTGAGAGAGAGAGAAGAGGAAGGACAGGGTGCCTGGTTCCCAGGATCCAGAAACTGGAACTAAAAAATACATACATAAATAAAAGAAATTGAACCAGGCTCTTCAAAAATGATTCCTCTGCTGAGGGAGGTGGAGCAGTGGGTTTCGACAGAGAGGCGATGAGAAGTCGTCGCAGCTCTCGGTCCTCCTCTTCCACGGATGACGTAGATGACCGCGTCCTTTTTTGTTCTGTAAATGAGGCATATATTGATTTCAGTTATATAGTCAATGATTACTAATAACAATAACCTGTATATCATAAATCACAGATCATTGTGAAGTAAAATGACGTTGCCATGACATTTTATGTGATGGAGTTTAAACATTTTAATAACAGTACAATCATTTGTATTGTATGAATAAAAATTCTTTTTATACATACTTCGAGGACCAGCAGAGGATGTGGACGGGCCAGCGGCAGGTGAAGGTGGAGCTGCTGCTGCTGCTGCAGTCATGCTCCCCGGCGTCTCCCTCGGGGTGATGAAGGGGTCCAGGAAGGAGAGGACGGTGAACCTCCTCCACTTTACCTGGCTAGATGCTGCTGACCCACTCTTTTTCTCCATGGCCTTCTTCTTCTCTGTCATGTACATGTCCCTCAGTCCCTTCCATTTTTTTTGCAGATCTCCACTGAAGGAAAAATAAAAAAAATATTTATGTTTAATATCCCGACGATACAGCCACTATAGCACGTGCGCTACGAATATTAAGCAAAGTGATAAATGTCACAACTCACCAGGGACGTCAATGGTGTTGCTGACTTCCCTCCAGGCAAGCTCCTTTCTGTTTCTGTCCCGGTAAAAGGGGATCGCCCCCAACTCCATATACTGTACTTTGTATGTATATCAGTTGTGTCACTCGTGCCTTATAGAGCTTTATGAAAGCTCAAATCAGTTTAGGAAACTGACCATGATGCCCAGTGCTTGTGGTGGCTGTTTGGTAAATACATTGTATTGACAACAACATTATTATTATTATTATTAATAGTAGCCTGTAACCATCCTGGCATCACAAAAATCATTACTCACCTAATGCATGCAATGCTCCTTTTGGGAACAGTTTGGGTTGTGTCTGTCTTTATGCACATGTTTAGCTCTGCTGTTGGGTACTGGAAAATCATAAGAAATGCACCTTAAAAGTTATGGAAAATGCTTCAAATTTGGCATGTGAAAAGGTGTACAAACGCTGCCTTTGAGTCCTGTACACATTTTAAAAGCAACATGACAAGAGTCAAGAGTTGGCAGCCGCAGCTAAGTCAACTGCCCCTTTGGGAAATCCAAATCTAGCTGTACTTTGTGACGCACTTTATTGTACATATACACCATTTGGTTTTCAAGCATCAGCCATGTTTCCCTGAATGAGAAAAGAGACCCCCTTTGTATCTTCTTTCTTAAATGTTAAAGAAAGAAGTTACTTCCTCATCATCACAACAACAACAATAACAAAACAATAGTATTACATGAGAGAATAAGGCCCTTCTTGGGTTTGTGCATCTGCCCCCCAAATGTCTCTTCTTCATCTGTTTGTCAAAGTTTAACAAGACTTTGAAATGAGGCAGTCATTTAAATACATTGGCGAGAGGCACCCACCAAACATACAGTAAGTTTGGTTGCTAACTGGTGATGTATTGTCGGGGATATTTGTATTATCGGGGACATTTGAATCATAATAATTCACATGAAACTAAATCACTGTAATATTACTGCATTGTGTGTAGCATTGTATTTCATATGTTCATAGGTCTATAATTCTCCCTCTCTTCCACGCCTCTTACCCATGACGCCAATGCGAGTTGGCACAGCTTGAAAGGGGTGCTTCTAAAATTCCCCTCAGGCTTCGGTGTGGACTTTATTTTTCATATATACGTTCTGTACTTTCCACACTCCTTCTGAAACAACGCTCCCTGCAGCCACTTCTTCTGCAGTTATCCTGCCACTCGGCGCCACGCAAGTGTCACAGATACTGAATTATTTACGGTGTCAGAGCCGCTGTGTCCTTTTCGCTTTAACTTTAAGACAGAAACACCACAGGCAAAGTGGTTCAGAGCTCACATGTTCACCATCTAAGGCCGCCCGCCCCAAGTCAGTCAGCCATCGTGCTGTGTTCTATCCTAAACTTTTTGCTCTCTCAAAAAAAAAAGGAGTGCTGTTTTACCCCTTTTGGGTTTAACATTGAGAATGTTGGAGATAAATTATGAATGTTGAGTGCTTTGACCAGACAGTATTAAATGTATGATGTCACACAGGAGTTTACACTTACTTTTCTTAACAAATAACTTGAAATGTGGGGTTTTTCTTTGTCTTAAACTTGAAAATACAATGACATACAATAGCATCGGTGCATTGTTTAAGACTTACCTTTCAATCTGTAAAACGTGTGATTGAGAAAATAACATAATCTCACATTTAGTTCACACTCCAGCAACGCTCAAAAACTTGTTTTCTGCTTTGACTTGTTGCAAGTTTGAGATGGCGAGCTGCTCTTGATATTTCAAATTGAATGAAAAACAGGTAAATAAATGGAACTGAGAACTCAGAAATTCGTGGGAAGAATAGAAGGCAAACTCCAACTAAGTGTTTAAGTATCCAAGCAGCGTCCAGCAGTCTGCTGAGAATAAATTCTAGATAAAAATCTGGCGGTGTGTCAGTGGTTCGCCCTGATAATCTCTTGGGACAGAAAATTCTGTCCTAACACTGATCAAGATGCTTGTCAGTCAAGCCATGAATCTGGTGTCTTCACACATTGTAACAACATGGAAGTTCTTTCAATGATGGTGTTATAGGGTTTTTATCTCATCCCCAAGAATGACCTGTGAGGATAGCTGCAGGTTGGCGTGAAATTTGTCAAGTGAGACGAGTCATAGACCAGAAATGGAAGGAGCAGTCAAGAGTAAAAGACTGTGGGACTGGGGTCGTGATGGGGACACTTGCATTTTGCATTTTTTATGGGACCTTGTTTAAGTTGAGAGCAAAAAAAAAAAACGGATTATTCCTGCTTCATTTTTCACTGACGATTTGATTTTCTTATGTTGAATTCTGTCGTGTGCCTGGTTTGAATCTCCACTGACTCACTTGTTAAAATTCATCACATCCGCCTGTCCCTTTCCACAGGGTCTCAACAGTTTCTGTAGAATGTGTGACACTTGATCAAGTTCGTTTGACTCTGTTTCACAGCACTCTTTGAGGATCATTTCAGCTCAATTATTAAACAAATGGACTTACTAAGTTCATTGTACTATCATATAAAACAAGGTCGGTGTCGACGTGGCAACGAATAACAAAAATTCCAGGCCGAGAACGTGTGCATTTTCTGTTGGATGTTATGGAACTTAAATACAGGACTCCCTCAGTTTAACTTGTTTGCAGTTCATAAAAATAAGCGTGTTATAAAAATGAACGTGTTATAAAATGTTTTCTAGCGTCACACAGAAGTACGGATATGACTTTTTCAGCGTGGCAGTTACAGTGAAGTGGTTGGAGCTGCATGTTTTTTTACAGCACATTAAAGAATATAAAGAGTATGTCTTCGGTTCCCACAGCATAACTTCATTATTTTTGATAAGAGATGAAGTTAGACACCAGAAATATAGGAAAGATAGTTTTTTTAATTGTGCCACCATGCTCTTTATAGGTTGTGCGGGGTACGTGCGCTAGGTTTTTCTATTTCTTGAGATATTTTCTACGAGAATGCCACTTAGCTGCCACTGTTGGTCACCTATGCTTAACAGAACTGCATGGAGAGGCAATAGATGTGATAGTTTGCCGGTGTGTGTTGAATATTTATGACCAGGAGTGTAGTGTAGGACCCGCAGTGTATTGTCAGTACCTTGTAGGACCTTTTCTTTTATTCAAAATAGTGTGCCAGCCAGGAGACGATGGTTCAGTGCGTCACTTTCTTAGTTTGCTCGCTGACGTGTACAGAATCTGATGCATGCGCCGCTTTGATACCAGAAACATCATCCAAGCAAAATGCAAGACTGATATACGATTGGACATTGATTTATTACCAAGTGTGTAACATATTGTAGGAGCAGGGCGTGACTTTTGCCTTATGAAGCTGGGTGTGTGTGCAGGAGTGTACCAATGGCCTGGTCATTTTTTTGTTGCAAAAAAGGCACTTTTCACTTTGTTTACAACGTTCTGTTTCTGCCAATTTAGGATTTATGCTACAATAAGGGATGCAATGTATTATAAATAAGCCAATAAATTTAAGAACAAAAGCCAGTGGGAATGAGGGGGGCAGTCCAGGGATATTACAGAAACATCCATAGTAGTGGCAGGACGTGGGAGGACAAACACCGAAATATTCCTCTGTGGCTTATTTGAGGACGAATAAAAAGCAAAGCTATAGGCACCATTTAAGAGTGTAAGGGAGTAGAATGGGAAAACAATGTTTTATTCCCAGTGTCCCTGTATGCTACCGCCTCATCTTTTTCTCAATATGTGGGTGTGAGCAGCGGCTGCGGAGGAGGCAGAGGACTCCTGTGGTGCAGTGGGGAGGGAACGTTTCTTCCACTGGGTGATGAATAGCTGTGCTGCTCGTAGAATATCTTTGCATTATATTTGTGTAAATGTGGACACCATAAATCTGTTGAAGATGTGAGAATTGAAGGATGCGTTAATTACGACCTCCCCTGGTTTTGTGATTTCTGCCTGAAGGCCATGCAGCGTGTTATTTATTCAGGTATGAACGCAGACATTTTTGGGGGCTGGTGCTCAAGCTGGGTAAAAAAGGGCATCCATTATGCATGCATTTTACCGTGAGCAAATTGGAAATATCAAATCAAATAACAAGGCCATTTCATGTGCTTTTTAACAAGCAATCCGAAATTCAAAAAGATCCGAATAAAACGCATCAGTGCTCTGGCTGAAGGGCATCACAAAAACATCATGCTTACCTGCCTGATGCTGCAGATCTGAAGAGCCACACTCTGTGTAGCATAAGGAGAACTAGCAGACGTGGCTTGTGAGATCTGTGGTGCAGGTCCGGCAACGATTCTCACAAAAACTTAGATACCCGACAGTTATGAAACTACATTTGGGCGGAACAAATGAGAGAGCCACATTTTTTTTTCCCTCAAGAATTTAAAAGTGACTTAAAAATGGCCTCCAGAAGGGCGACTCCTCTCATGCAGGGAAAAAGGGCTTGGGCTCGAGCACCACTAGGGATCTATCTGGGCATGCTCCCGTACTTATTCCTCCCATAACTCCCCTTCCCGATTCAATAAAGCGCATGAAACAAAAAACATTGACTCATGATGAAAGCGTACAAATACTGTCTTGAGTTCAGGAGTCATTTACCTTGGCATGAAAAAGGAGTCCTGTTGTAGCTGCCTGTCAGCAGATTTTGACACAGAGTTTTGGACGTCACAGAGAGAAAATCCAAACGTAGTGACTCAATAACTTGGTGTGCCTGGTCTGTGAGGCAGAAGCACACAGTGACTGCAAATGAATCAAACAAGTGACTTGTATTTGTTTGTTGTTGGGAAAGCGATCCTGACGGCAACAATTGATCAGGAAAGTTGGCAGGAATAAACAGCATTGAACAGACTGAGCCACACAGGCCTGCTGGATTCCTATTACTTTTTACAGCTGGGTAGTTGTCATTACTGCCTATTAACCTCAGTCGATGTTCAGCAGCCTCCTCATTATGTGAGGCCGCTGCCTTAATTAACTTTTGCGATGCATTTTTGAATCTTGAGAAACGGCCGCTCCACTTTATGTAAACAAGATGTTTCATGAATAAGACTTAAGTCATGCAAATAACTTCTTTACAGATATCGACAGTGTGTATATGATGTTTTTAATATCGGTGCTGTAGCTGCAAAACATCATGCAGTATGTAGCAGGGAAGGGCAGTTTCCTACAGTATAGGGCCACATTATATATTAGGATTGTTACGAGGTGCTGTTAAGGTACAAGACAAAATTAAGAGTCACGCAGTTTGCGTAAATTGCGTGACTCAGATATAATAACACTAGGAAAAGTTTGGAAAAATGTGATTACAACTTGACATTAAATTCTTCAAAGGTGTTTTGGCTGTACAGAGCTTCATTTTCTGAGTATAAATCACAAATACTGAAAGTGGTGAATATCTTGTTAAAGCAGTTATGGATTCAAAATGAGGCTGGGACGATATACATTTGATACGATTTGATATTTTCCTGATACTTGGGTGTCAAATTGATTTATATTGTTATTCTGGTTTATATTGCGATTCTTTGTCCAATTCAATATATATTGCGATTGCGATTTATTGTCACGGTATTTGTGTATTTATAGAATATTAATAATTCTTTCTAAATATACAAAGCAGTTGATGTGCAATAACAAGGTGCCAGAACAGGTTCTGACAGAACTATTTTGGGAGCTAAATTGCTTCAGTGACTGAGAGAGTGTTCACTCACAGACCAAAGCACAGGAGCAGCAGGAGATGTATTAAATAACCAATATCCAGCTACTTTCCCCAAAGTTTTGCATCCGAGGACGACCATCCATCATATAGATGGTTTTATTTCAGTATCTACAATCCTCCAGAGCTATATTGAGCAGTGGTTAGAAGAGAGCGCTAATGTGTTAGCAGAAGGCTCCCAATTCTCTTGTAACCAGCGTACTAGCTGGTGTTGGAAGTTTGTCACGTGTAGGAAACTTGTGTGTTTGATCGGCCGCTCTGTTGAGCAGGAGAAGCACGGAACTGTTTACCAGGAAACGGACATGACTTTGCATCTTGTGGCCATCAGAATGTGGAAAAGAAAATCAATTCTGCGTAGAAATATCAATATTTAATATTGTCCTGACAAAAAAAAAAAAAACGCGATGTATTTGACGTTCTATTTTATTCCCCACATTCTGTCTGTAATTTTAGGGGACAATACTAATTTTGAGATTTCATTATAATTGTTCATAGCTATGAGGGAGGAAAATCATAACCTAGGCCGTCTCAGAAATACAGCAACATTCTAATCGTTCGAACATTCTGACACTCTGATCATATTTCAACATCATGAAAAAAAAAAGGTGTAATACGTCGCATTTTTCCTCCCCATCTGTGTGCGCCAGGGCCATTGTAAATATTTACATCTGGACAACAAGAGGAAGTAAATCCATGCCCCTCTGTGAAAACACCCATCTGGCAAAGTATCTGCGTCGGCATTATTCCTTATTCCCCCCCGGAGTGTGGTTGAGGATTAATGAGGGGATTTTAATCGTCATTCTCTGCAGCCAGAGTCTGATCTCATTAGTGGGCAGGTGTTTTGTTAACAGATGAGCCTTGGACCTTCTCCCAAAGTCCCCACGGAATCGTTAGCCAATGAAAGATGGCATGGTTTAAGATTGGAACAGGTCAATCTCAAACCATAAACATCCACAACCTTCCAAACCAACATGTTGGCTTTCTCACACATTTGACTGGCAGCATATGTGAGAAATAACTGCTCTCATTCGGAGCCAAAACATCAGCAGTTTTCCATGAAGAATCTGTCAAAAAGGAAACAAAAATAAATC